>NC_137731.1:0-97069 GCF_964034855.1 Anser brachyrhynchus | reverse complement strand
AGTTTGACACCCCCCACTCCCAGTATGACCCCCCCCACTCCCAGTATGACCTCCCCATTCCCAGTATGACCCTCCTAATCCCAGTATGACCCCCATTCCCAGTATGTCCCCCATTCCCAGTATGCCCCCCCACTCCCAGTATGACCCCCCACTCCCAGTATGACCCCCCCTTCCCAGTATGACCCCCCCCACTCCCAGTATGACCCCCCCAATCCCAGTATGACTCCCCCCCATTCCCAGTATGATCCCTCCCTTCCCAGTACAGCCCCCCAATTCCCAGTATGCCCCACCATTCCCAGTACCCCCCCATTCCCAGTAACCCCTATTCCCAGTACGACCCCCCCATTCCCGGTATGCACCCCCCCCATCCCAGTACAGCCCCTCCCCACTTCCCAGTCCGTCCCAGTTCGTCCAGTTCATCCCAGTAACTCACCCAGGGACTCCGAGCTGCCTCTTGCCAGGGGCAGAACTGGGGGGGGGGGGGGGGGGGGGGGGGGCAAAAACCAGTTGGGGGGGGCAAAAACCCAGTGCCCCCCAGTTCCCCCCCAGTTACTCCCAGTTCCCCCTAGTCACCCCCAATCCCTTGCCAGTTCCCCCCAGTCCCTCCCAGTTCACCCCAGTTCCCTCCCAGTCCCCCCAATACCTCCCCAGTCCCCCCCAGTTCCCCCAATCCCCCTCCAATCCCTCCCCAGTCCCTCCCAGTTCCCCCAATCCCCCCCCCAGTTCCCTCCCAGTTCCCTCCCAGTCCCCCCCAATCCCTCCCCAGTCCCTCCAGTTCCCCTAATCACCCCCCAGTTCCCTCCCAGTCCCTCCCAGTCCCCCCCAATCCTCCCCCAGTTCCCTCCCAGTCCCCCCAATCCCCCCCAGTCCCTCCCAGTTCCCCCAATCCCTCCCCAGTCCCTCCCAGTTCCCCCCTGATCCCCTCCCAGTTACCCTAATCCCCCACCAGTTCCCCCCAGTTCCCTCCCAGTTCCCCCAATCCCTCCCCAGTTCCCTCCCAGTTCCCCCAATCCCTCCCCAGTCCCTCCCCAGTCCCCCCCCAGTTCCCTCCCAGTTCCTCCCAGTCCCCCCCAATCCCTCCCCAGTCCCTCCCAGTTCCCCCAGTCCCCCCCCAATCCCTCCCAGTTCCCTCCCAGTCCCTCCCAGTCCCCCCCCACCCCTCCCAGTCCCCTCCCAGTCCCTCCCAGTCCCCCCAGTACCTGCTGCCAGCAGCGCCAGCACCCCCGCGCTGCCCCCC
The DNA here is from genome assembly GCF_964034855.1 of Anser brachyrhynchus. Lineage (NCBI taxonomy): Eukaryota > Metazoa > Chordata > Aves > Anseriformes > Anatidae > Anser > Anser brachyrhynchus. The sequence continues at coordinate 95,832 of NC_137731.1, read as the reverse complement.
CCCATGGTGACCTCTGACCCCTGGGGGGGGGAGGGGCACCCCCTGAGCACCCAGTGCCCCTCCCCCCCCCAGCACCCGACGCGCCCCTCCCCCCCTCCCCTCCCAAAAAAAGGCACCCTTGGGTGGGGGAGGGGCGGTGAGTCACCCGCCCCGCGGCGGATTCCTTACTGGGGCGTTACTGGGAGGGAACTGGGAGGAATGGGAAGGAGGGGGGGCGCCCTCCCTCTTCCCCCCTCCCCCCTCAAAATGACCCCCCCCGGGGTGCCCCCCCCCCCCCATGGGACCCGGGTGCCCCCCCCCAAAAGTGTCCTCCCCCCCCCCCCCAAAATAGCACCCAGCTGCCCCTCCGCCACCCAAAAGCCCCCACCCAAAGGTGCCCCCCCCCAAAATAACCCCCCCCCAAAAGACCCCACCCAAGGGTGCCCCCTCCCCGGGTGCCCCCACCCAGAGTGCCCCCACCCAAGGGTGCCCCCCCAGCCCCCCCCCATAACACCCAGTTCCCTCCCCCCCCGCTAAAGAGCCCCCCCCAAAGGTGCCCCCCCCCAAATAACCCCCCCCAAAGACCCCCACCCAAGGGAGCCCCCCCCAGGGTACCCCCACCCAAGGGTGCCCCCCCAGCCTCTCCCCATAGCACCCAGTTCCCCCCCCGCTAAAGAGCCCCCCCAAAATACCTCCCCCCAAAATAACCCCCCCTAAAGGACGTTCCCCCCAATTGACCCCCCCCAAAGGACCCCCACCCAAAGGTGCCCCCCCCCTCAGGGTGCCCCCCCCCCCCCCGGTCCCAAGGGTGCCCCCCACAGCCCCCCCCCATAGCACCCAGTTCCCCCCTGCTACAGTGCCCCCCCCAAATACCCCACCCAAAATAACCCCCCCTAAGGACGCCCCCCCCAATTGACCCCCCCCAAAGGACCCCCACCCAAGGGTGCCCCCCCAGCCCCCCCCATAGCACCCAGTTCCCCCCCCCCCCGCTAAAGAGCCCCCCCCACATACCCCCCTCCCCAAGTAACCCCCCCCAAAGGACCCCCACCCAAAGGACCCCCCCTCAGGGCGCCCCCCCCCCCCCCACCCAAGGGTGCCCACCCGCCCCCCCAAGGGTGCCCACCCCCGGTCCCAAGGGTGCCCCCCCCCCACTCACCTTCCCGCACCACCACCACAACAGCCGCACCTGGAGGGGGCGTGGCCTCACGCGGGGGGGGGCGTGGCCAGACAAAGGAGGCGTGGCCACGCGAGGGGGCGTGGCTAGGCTCAGGGGGCGTGGCCACGCCTCCCAGCCCCCCCCCCCGCCCCCCCCATGGGAGGGAGTTGGGGGGGGATTTCTGTGCCCCCCCCCCCCCCCCCCCCTCAAGTGCTTATGAATGGAGCCTTGTTTTCCCACGGGGGGGGGAGGGGCTCCTTGCCCTCCCCCTCCCCCCCCCCGGATGCCACCGTCCGTGACCTTTGACCCCTCCCTGTCCCCTACAAGGGTCCCTTTGAGGTCCCTTGGGGGGGGGAGGGGGGAGTTGGGGACATTCCGGAGAGGCCACCAGGAGGGGGAGGGGCTGCAGGACCCCCCCCCCCCCGAGGGTGGGGGAGGGGTGGGGGCGGGGGGAGGGGGAGGGAGGGGGAAAGAGGGGGGGAGATGGGGGGTGGGGGCTTGTAGCGCTAGACGTAAACTACTTGTAGCGCAAGATACTAGTTGTAGTGCAAGGTGTAAAGGAGCTGTAGGATGAAGCGCACGCCAGTTGTAGTGCAAGGTGTAAACCAGTTGTAGGGCAAGACACTAGTTGTAGGGCAAGACATAAAGTAGCTGTAGTGCAGACATAAACTAGTTGTAGTACAAGACGTAAACTAGGTGTAGTGTAGTGCAAGATGTAAACTAGTTGTAGTGCAAGGCGCTCACTAGTTGTAGTGCAAGGTGTAAACTAGTTGTAGTGCAAGATACGAGTTGTAGTGCAAGATACACACTAGTTGTAGTGCAAGATGCACACTAGTTGTAGTGCAAGGTGTAAACTAGTTGTAGTGCAAGATACGAGTTGTAGTGCAAGATACACACTAGTTGTAGTGCAAGATGCACACTAGTTGTAGTGCAAGGTGTGAGCTTACTAGTTACAGTGCAAGACATAAACTAGTTGTAGTGCAAGGCACTCACTAGTTGTAGTACAAGACACTCACTAGCTGTAGTACAAGGTGTGCTCTCACTAGTTGTAGTGCAAGACGCACACACCAGTTGTAGTGCAAGATGTAAACTAGTTGTAGTGCAAGGTGTGCTTTCACTACTTGTAGTGCAAGACACTAGTAGTGCAAGACAAGAGTTATAGTGCAAGACATAAACTAGTTGTAGTGCAAGACTCACTAGTTGTAGTGCAAGAGACACGCTACTAGTAGTGAAAAACACTAGTTGTAGTGGAAGATACTAGTTGCAGTGCAAGACGCACACTAATTGTAGTGCAAGACAATCACCACTAGTGCAAGATGTAAACTGATTGTAGTACAAGCACACACTAGCTGTAGTGCAAAATACTCACTAGTAGCGCAAGACATAAACTAGTTGTAGTGCGAGACACTAGTTGTAGTGCAAGACGTAAACTAGTTGTAGTGCGAGACACACACTAGTTGTAGTGCAAGACTCACTAGTAGTGCAAGACATAAACTGGTTGTAGTGCAAGGTGTAAACCAGTTGTAGTGCAAGACATAAACTAGTCGTAGTGCAAGGTGTAAACTAGTTGTAGTGCTAGGTGTAAACCAGTTGTAGTGCAAGATGTAAACTACTTGTAGCACAAGACATAAACTAGTTGTAGTGCAAGGCATAAACCAGTGGTAGTACCAGATACTCACTAGTTGTAGTGCAAGGTGTAAACCACTCATAGTACAAGGTGTAAACCAGTCGTAGTGCAATGTGTAAACCAGTTGTAGCACAAGGTGTAAACCAGTTGTAGCGCAAGGTGTAAACCCATTGTAGAGCAAGGCACCCGCTCCTTGCGGCCCCGCTGCCTCCTCCTGGCCCCGCGCCCGTCACCGCGTCACCCTCCGGCGGTGCCACCCGGCGCCGGGGGCGGTGTCACCTCCCCCCCCCGCTGCCATCCCCTCCCCCCCCCCCCCGAGGGCACGCGGGTGTCACACGCGTGTGCCCCGTGTCCCCTCCCCGTTGTCACCTCCCCCCCCCCAAAGTCACACGGGCACAGGGGGTGCTCGGCGGGGCTTTATTGGCGCTGCCGCAGTGACACGTCCCCGGTGGCCTCCTGTGGGGACATCGGGGTGTCACGGTGTCCCCAGGGAACAGCGGGGGGGTCGGGGTGTCCCCGGGGGACGGCGGGGTGTCCCCAAGCCCTAAGGGACACTGGGGTGGCCCCAAGTCTTGGGGGACATCGGGGTGTCGGGGTGTCCCCAGGCCCCAGGGGACATCGGGGTGTCGGGGTGTCCCCAAATCCCAGGGGACATCGAGGTGTCAGGGTGTCCCCAAGTTCTAAGGGACACTGGGATGTCCCCAAGTCCTGGGGGACATTGGGGTGTCGGGGTGTCCCCAAGCCCCAGGGGACATCGGGGCGTCAGGGTGTCCCCAAATCCCAGGGGACATTGGGGTGTCAGGGTGGCCCCAAATTTCAGGAGGACACGGGTGGCCCCGGAGCCAGATGGTCCCCAAAAGGACCCAGATGTCCCCAACCCCAGGTCCCCAGGTCCCCAAATGCCCCCCAAGATGACCCAGATGTCCCCCAAGAGGACCCAGGTCCCCAGATGTCCCCCACCCCAGGTCCCCAGATGCCCCCCAAGAGGACCCCGACCCCAAAGACCCCAGGTCCCCAGCTGCCCCCCAAGACGACCCAGATGTCCCCAACCCCATGTCCCCATGTCCCCAAATACCCCCAAGATGACCCAGATGTCCCCCAAGAGGACCCAGGTCCCCAGATGTCCCCCACCCCAGGTCCCCAGGTGCCCCCCAAGAGGACCCAGGTGTCCCCACCCCCCAGTGTCCCCAAATGCCTCCCAGACGTCCCCAACCCCAAAACCCCCATGTGTCCAGGTGCCCCCCAAGACAACCCAGATGTCCCCAACCCCAGGTCCCCAGGTCCCCAGATGCCCCCCAAGAGGACCCAGGTCCCCAGATGTCCACCACCCCAGGTCCCCAGATGCCCCCCAAGAGGACTCAGGTGTCCCCACCCCCTAGAGTCCCCAAATGCCCCCCAGACGCCCCTGACCGCAAAGACCCCAGATCCCCAGCTGCCCCCCAAGATGACCCAGATGTCCCCAACCCCAGGTCCCCAGGACCCCAGGTGCCCCCCAAGAGGACCCAGGTGTCCCCAACCCCCGATGTCCCCAAATGCCCCCCGGACGACCCCGACCCCAAAGACCCCCACTCACCCCTAGCAGAGGTACACCCTCTCCTCCTCCGTGGTGCGGCGGCGGCGGCGGGTGGTGGTGGGCGGGGGTGGCGGGGGGGTGGTGGCGGGGGGTGGCGGCGGGGGGGTGCTGGGGACCTCGGAGGGGACGGGGGGACCCTCGGTGGCCGTGAAGACGTCGACGCGGAAAATCCAGCGCCCCGGGACCCCCACGTTGCTGGTGCGGCCGATGTTGAGCACCGCCGGCGAGCGCGAGCCCGGGATGTTGTAGTAGTGGACGTCGTCCCCGCTGTTGAACCCGGCCTGGGGACGGGGACGGGGGGGACATGGGACGGGGAGGGTGAGCGGGGGGGGCCGGGGGTGGGATGGGGGTCACATGGGGCTGAGGATGGTTAATTCTGGCCTAAATCCTATCAGTTGGGCCCCAAATCCTATTAATTTTGTCCCAAATCCCATTAATTCTGCCCCAAATCCCATTGATTCTGCCCCAATCCCTTTAACTCTGCCCCAAATCCCCTTATTTGTGCACCAAATCCTATTAATTCTGCCCCAAATCCCATTGATTCTGCCCCAGTCCCCTTAACTCTGCCCCAAATCCCCTTATTTGTGCACCAAATCCTATTAATTCTGCCCCAAATCCCATTGATTCTGCCCCAGTCCCCTTAACTCTGCCCCAAATCCCCTTATTTGTGCTCCAAATCCTATTAATTGTGTCCCAAACCCCCTTAACTCTTCCTAAATCCCCTTAACTCTGCCCCAAATCCCCTTAACTTCACCAAAATCCCCTTAACTCTTCCCAAATCCCCTTAACTCTGCCCAAATCCCCTTAACTCCACCAAAATCTCCTTAACTTTGCCCAAATCCCCTTAACTTTGCCCAAATCGTCTTAACTCCACCAAAATCCCCTTAACTCTACCCAAATCCCCATAACTTCACCAGAATCCCCTTAACTCTGCCCAAATCCCCTTAACTCCACCAAAATCCCCTTAACTCCACCAAAATCCCCTTAACTTTGCCCAAATCCCCTTAACTCTGCCCAAATCCCCTTAACTTCACCAAAATCCCCTTAATCTTCCCAAATCCCCTTAGCTTCTCCAAAATCCCCTTAACTCTTCCCAAATCCCCTTAACTCCACCAAAATCCCCTTAACTTTGCCCAAATCCCCTTAACTCTTCCCAAATCCCCTTAACTCTGCCCCAAAATCCCCTTTCCTCTTCCCAATTCCCCTTAACTCTTCCCAAATCCCCTTAACTCCCCCCAAATCCCCTTAACTCTGCCCCAAAATCCCCTTTCCTCTTCCCAGTTCCCATTAACTCCCCCCAACTCCCCTTAACTTTCCCCAAATCCCCTTAACTTTGCCCAAATCCCCTTAACTCTTCCCAAATCTCGTTAACTCCTCCAAAATCCCCTTAACTCTTCCCAAATCCCCTCAACTTCACCAAAATCCCCTTAACTCTTCCGAAATCCCCTTAACTCCCCCCAAATCCCCTTAACTCCACCCCAAATCCCCTTAACTCCCCCCAAATCCCCTTAACTCCACCCCAAATCCCCTTAACTCCCCCCAAATCCCCTTAACTCCACCCCAAACCCCCTTAACTCCACCCCAACCCCCCCGCACTCGTCCCAGCGGGTTGGGGTGACCCCGGTGTCCCCCCCCCCCTTGTCCCCTGTCCCCACCTGGGCCGGGATGCCCCCCAGGCCGGTGTGGGGGTCCCCCTGGTTGGCAATGCCCGTGGTCCACTGGATGTCCCCGTAGTTGAGCATGATGAAGGAGGTGACGCCGTCGGTGGCCAGCACGGCCTGGAAGGTGTTCACCTACGGGGCGGGGGACGGGGACATGTCACCGTGCCACCATGCCACCGTGCCACCGTGTCACCGTGGTCCCTGGTTCCGTGTCTCTGTCTTGTCCCCGTTGTTCACCCATGTCCCCGTGTCTCATTTTGTCCCCGTGTCCCCACATGTGCGTCCTCCTTGACGGGGCCACGCTTTGGTCCCATAGCCCCGTGTTGTCCCCATGTCCCCACTCATTGTCCCCATGTCCCCACTCATTGTCCCCATGTCCCCGTGTCCCACATCCAGCCTCATGTCCATCCCATGTCCCCTCACCCCATCCCCATGTCCCTCCATGTCCCCATATCTCATCCCCACGTCCCCATGCCCCGTCCCGATGTCCCCGTGCCCCATCCCCATGTCCCCTCCTGTCCCCATACCCCATCCCCATGTCCCCGTGACCCATCCTGATGTCCCCTCCTGTCCCCAAGCCCCATCCCAATGTCCCTCAATGTCCCCATATCTCATCCCCAAGTCCCCATGCCCCATCCCGATGTCCCTTCATGTCCCCATATCTCATCCCCAAGTCCCCACGCCCCATCCCCATGTCCCTCCATGTCTCCATATCTCATCCCCATGTCCCCATGCCCCATCCCGATGTCCCTTCATGTCCCCATATCTCATCCCCATGTCCCCATGACCCCTCCCGATGTCCCCCCGTATCCCCACACTCCATCCCCGTGTCCCCTCGCGTCCCACTCTCCTTGTCCCCTCCGTGTCCCCTTCTCCCCCAGGTCCCACCTTGTCAGAGGCGGCTCCGAAGAAGGACACGCGGTCCCAGGTGGCCACGAAGGCCCAGGTGGGTTGGGGGGCTTGCTCGGGGGGGGACACGGCAGGGGCCAGCTCGCGGGTCAGGCGGGCCAGCAGCTCCGGTGACCGGGTTTGCCGGTAGAAGACGTCCCCTCCCAGTCTGGTGTCCACGTCGGCCCAGTATGGGGCCACGAAGGGACGGTGACCGGGCAATGGGAAGGGGTTGGGGGTGAACTCGGAGACCCCCGTCCTGAAGGAAACCACCCCGTTGTTGTTCACCTGCGGGAGGCGACCGTCACCTGGTGGCAGCCACGGTGGGTGGCCACCACCCATGGTGACCCTTGGCCATGGTGGTTTTATCCGTGAAGGCCACCAGCTGTGGTATCTCCAACCGTGGTGGCCCTCAACCAACGTGGACCCAACTGTGGTGGCCCCAACCGTGGTGGCCCCAACCATGGTGGCCCCCAACCATGGTGGCACCCAACCATGGTGGCCCCAACCACAGTGGCCTCAACCATGGTGGTCCCCAACCAGGGTATCTCCAACTGTGGTGGCCCCCAACTGTGGTATCTCCAACTGTGGTGGCCCTCAACCAACGTGGCCCCAGCTGTGGTGGCCCCAACTGTGGTTGCCCCAAGCATGGTGGCACCCAACCATGGTGGCACCCAACCATGGTGGCACCCAGTCATGGTGGCCCCAACCGTGGTGGCCCCAACCATGGTGGCACCCAACTGTGATGGCTCCAACCATGGTGGCACCCAATCATGGTGTCCCCAACCCATAGTGGCTCCAACTCATGGTGTCATCAACCATGACAGCCCAAAATCTTGGTGTCCCTAACCCATGGTGTTCCTAACCATGGTGTCCCCAACCCATGGTGGCTCCAACTCATGATGTCATCAACCATGATGACCCAAACTCACGGTGTCATCAACCATGGTGGCCCAAGCTCATGGCGTCCCAACCATGGTGTCCCCCAACTTATGGTGGCTCCAACTCATGGTGTCCCCAACCCATGGTGGCGCCAACCCATGGTGTTGTCAACCGTGATGGCCCAAACTCATGATGTCCCCAACCATGGTGTCCCCAACCATGGTGTCCCCAACAACGGTGTCCCCAACCATGGTGTCCCCAACCCATGGCGTCTCCAACCCATGGCGTCTCCAACTCATGTCATCAACCATGATGGCCCAAACTCACGGTGTCCCACCCATGGTGACCCCAATGCTGTCCCCACCCACGGTGTCCCCAACCCCTGACATCTCGAGCACCCCACCCACCTTCCCACAATGCCCTGGGGCCCAGGACTCACGTAGAGGGAGCGGTGGGGCACCCCGTAGAAGGAGAAGGTCTCCCACAGCAGGATCTCCGGGCTCATGCCGTCGTCCTCGCGGGGGGTGGCCATGTCCCCCTCCTCCGGCCCAAAGGGGTAGAGCAGCTCGCTTACGGGGCGCCCACCTGGGGGACCCCCAAAATGTGGTCCGTGAGGTGGCCCAGGACCCCCCAGTGTCACCTTGGGACCATCCCAGTATGGATTTGGGACACCCAGTGTAACCCTGGGATCCCCCAGTATGGGTTTGGGACCACCAGTGCCACCTCAGGACCATCCCAGTATGGATTTGGGACCCCCAGTGCCACCCTGGGACTATCCCAGTATGGGTTTGGGAAACCCGGTGTCACCTTGGGACCATCCCAATATGGGTTTGGGACCTCCAGGGTCACCCCAGGACCACCCAGTATGGGTTTGGGACCCCCAGGATCACTCTGGAACCATCCCAATATGGGTTTGGGATCCCCAGTGTCACCCTGGGACCCCCCAGTATGGGTTTGGGACCCCCAGGGTCACCCCAGGACCATCCCAGTATGGGTTTGGGACTCCCAGTGCCACCCAAGGACCATTGCAGTATGGGGTTGGGACCCCCGGTGTCACCCTGGCACCTCCCAGTATGGCTCTGAGACCTCCCAGTATGACTCTGGGACCTCCCAGTATCCCTCCAGATGGGTCTAGGACCCCCCCTCACCCCATGGGTGCCCCCCATGTCCTCAGGGTGCCCCCCATGTCCTCAGGGTCCCCACGCACTCACCCGTGTGGCCGAGGAGGAAGAGGAGGAGGAGGACGGGGGCAGCCTTCATCTGCGTGGACCTGGGTGGGGGTGGTTCCACTGGGTCACCCCAGGGTGTCCCTGTCCCCACGGGTGTCCCTGTCCGCGTAGGTGTCCCTGTCCCCACAGGTGTCCCTGTCCCCGTAGGTGTCCCTGTCCCCATGGGTGTCCCTGTCCCCAAGGGTGTCCCCATGGGTGTCCCCGTCCCCAAGGTGACCCCCATCCCCATGGTTGTCCTTGTCCCTAAGGGTGTCCCTGTCCCCAAGGGTGTCTCTGTCCACATGGGTGTCCCTGTCCCCATAGGTGTCCCCATCCCCATGGGTGTCCCCGTCCCCGTGGGTGTCCCCATGGGTGTCCCCAAGGGTGTCCCTGTCCCCATGGGTGTCCCCATCCCCAAGGTGACCCCATCCCCACGGGTGTCCTTGTCCCTAAGGGTGTCCCTGTCCCCAAGGGTGTCCTCATCCCCATGGGTGTCCCCGTCCTAGTGGGTGCCCCCGTCTCCACGGGTGTCCCCATCCCCAAGGTGACCCCATCCCCTTGGTTGTCCTTGTCCCTAAGGGTGTCCTTGTCCCCAAGGGTGTCCTCATCCCCACGGGTGTCCCCGTCCTAGTGGGTGCCCCCGTCCCCACGGGTGTCCCCATCCCCAAGGTGACCCCCATCCCCACGGTTGTCCTTGTCCCTAAGGGTGTCCCTGTCCCCAAGGGTGTCCTTGTCCCCATGGGTGTCCCCAAGGGTGTCCCTGTCCCATGGGTGTCCCCATCCCCATGGGTGTCCCTGTTCCATGGGTAACCCCAAGGGTGTCCCCGTCCCTGTGGGTGTCCCCATCCCCACAGATGTCCCCATGGGTGTCCCTGTCCCCAACCCCCCTGTTTCCCCACCCCCCCGTGTCCCCACTCACCTGGGTGCCATGGTGTCTCTGGTGCCCACGGGGGTGGCCCGGAGCCGCTTTATCCCCTGGGACGGGGACAGGGACGGGGACAAGGGGGGGGGGACGGGGGGGCACCTCCCAGAGCCCCGGGGCGGTTCCGCCTCCGTTCCCACGGCCACTGGGGACACTGGGATGTACTGGGAGGGACTGGGGGAGCCAAAAGGGGCGGGGGGGGGGGGGACACTAGGGTGTATTGGGGACACTGGGTGGGGGGGGAACTGTGAGGGACTGGGAGGACTGAAGGGGGTGCTATGGGGGACTGGGACATACTGGGAGGGATTGGGAGGACTGAAGGGGGTACTATGGGGGACTGGGATATACTGGGAAGGACTGGGGACACTGTGGGTGACACTGGAGGGCCGAATTGGGGCATATTGGGAGGTCTGGGGGACACTGGGATGTACTGGGAGGCACTGGGGACATGGGGGGGGGGAGTGGAACTGGGACATACTGGGGTGGACTGGGAGGACTGAAGGGGGTGCTATGGGGGACTGGGACATACTGGGAGGGACTGGGGACACTGGGGGTGACACTGGAGGGCCAAACTGGCACATATTGGGAGGGCTGGGGGACACTGGGATGTACTGGGAGGCACTGGGAACATGGGGGGGGTGGGGGAACTGGGACATACTGGGGCTACGGAGGATCACTGGGATGTACTGAAAGGACTGGGACATAATGAAAGAGGATGGGTTACTGGGGGGGGAGAACACTGGGTGTGGACTGGGACAAACTGGGAGATAACTGGGGACACTGGGAATGAACTGGGACAATCTGGGGAATAACTGGGGCCACTGGGAGTCGACTGGGACAAGCTGGAGGATAACTGGGACGTAGCTAGGACATCCTGGGGTTAACTGGGTTTGGGAACCGCGACGCCTTTGGAGTGGGGAGGTGAGAACCGGAGCCAACTGGGACATACTGGGAGGGACAGCGGTGGCCCGGGGCGATGCCAGCGGCGGTTCCCAGTGTCCCTCCTGGCACGGGGGAACGCATCCGGGATGGGGGGGGTGGGACAGGGACACGTGGCCACCCCCCCCCCCCCCAGGGGACCCAGGTGCCACCCTCGTCCCCCCCCCCCTCAGGGGATCCACATGTCTGGGTGTCACCCCCCCAGGGGACCAAATTGTCACCCCCCAGGGGACCCAGGTGCCACCCCCCCTCCCAGGGGGATGCAGGTGCCACCACCCCAAGGGATAAAATTGTCACGCCCCCAGGGGACCCACGTGCCACCCCCCTCCAAGGGGACCCAGATGTCCGGGTGCCACCCCCCACCCCCCCAAGGGGGGGTGCCCCGGGGCCATGGGCAGGGAGGTGACAATGACGGGAGGTGACAATGACGTGGCCGTGACGGGAAATATTGACTGAGGGGGGGGACGGGGACACCTCGGGGGTGACAGGAGGTGCCTGGGGCACCGCAGGGCTGGCAGGGGACCCATGCATCCGGGTCCCCCCCTCCGCCCAACCCCCCTTCCCCGAGCCTGATGCTTTTTTCCTTTTTCTTTTTTTTTTTCCCCTTAATTTCAGCCATTTTATTGCAAAACAAAACCCTGTAGTTTTGAGGAGAAAAAAGGGGTTAAAAGCCAGCTTTTTGTTACGTTTTGTCTGGGCTGCGGTGGCCTCTGGCCTCGGTGGCCTCGGGGACGAGGCGTGACATTTCTCTTTTTCTGCGTCACTGGGTGAAAAAAAGGAGAAAAATCCACATTAATTAACCCTTTTTTCAGTTGTTTTGCCCATTTCCATTTTTTTTTACCCCCTTTTCTCTTTTTTTTCTCCTCTTTATTGCTTTCCCCCTCCTTCTAGGCTCTTTCCCGTCATTTTTCCCCCTTTTGGTGCTGATGAACTTAGCCATTCATTGTAAGCCACATAGGGCGTGATTCTGAGGGGAGAAAAGAGGATTTTGGTTAATATGGTCTACACCCTGAGGGGGGGGTTCCTCGTGTTAAATTTATGGGGAGTAAAAGGTGATTTTTGGTTAATGTGAAGGGATGAACTGATGGGCGAGGACCTACTACTGTTAGTAGGATGAATGACAACTGCCTCTTTTCGTGTGAAACTGGTGGAAAAAAGGTGATTTTGGTAAATCTGAAAGGATGGGCTGATGAACAGCAGGCTGCTGACAACACCCGTGGAGATCTGCCTTGTGTGAAACTGGGGGAAAACCGAAGAATTTTGGTTAAAATGAAGGGCTTGACACCTCTTGGTGAAGGCAGCCCACCTGGGTGCTTGAAAATGGTGGGGAAAAAAAAAAAAAAGCAATTTTGCTTAATTTCACATGGATATCTTTTGGTGATAGGGGTGTGGAGGATGGCAGCTGTGGGGACTTCCCTAGCAGCAAACTGGGGGAGAAAAGGCAGTTTTGGTTAGTCTGAAGGCTTGGGCTGATGGTGGGATGAAGGACAACTCATGTTGCGCTACTTCCTTCTACAAAAATTTGTAGAAAAAGGGACAACTTTGGTTAATCTGAAAGTTTTTGACCAACTGACGGACGCTTCTCCAAGATGATGGCACTGCGGCCTACAAGGCCACAACCAGGCCGCAAAACACTACAAATATTCCCCCCGAATCACCCCCAAAAAAGACTCCCCGCGCTGTCACCGCTCAGGGACGCTCACATGGGTGAAGTCAGGTGCTCTCCAGGCCTTCATCGCCGCCGCCATGTTGGCCACCAAACCCCCATCGGGGCCCCGGAGGTCATTGGCCGCGTCGGCGTCGTAGTTGCCGCACAGGCCGCAGAGGAGCTTGCTCAGCTCCTTGGGGACCGTCACCGTCACCTCACCGGCAGGGCTGAGGCCGATGCGGACGGAGTTTTGGGAGAGCCACACGGTGTTCTCAGCCTCGTAGACGGTCAGCTGGTTGGAGATTTCAGCTGGGATGGAGGCTGGGACCCCGTTGACCTGAAGGAGAGAGAAGCGGGTAAAACACAACGCCTCAATGAGTTAGCCTCAAATTTCGGGGAGAAATAGATGGGGAATTGGTTTTCCCTCCCCACCATTCTTGGGGAGCCTAAAATAGGGTGAAATCCCTTATATTTGAGGTATTTTAGTTGAGCCATGTGGTGTTCTTGGCCTCAAAGCTGGTCAACCAGTTGGAGATTTTGGCCAGGATGGAGGCCGGGACCCCGTTCTGTTGACCTGAAGGAGAGAGAAGTGGGTAGAACACAACGCTGCGATGAGTTGGCCTCCAAATTTGGGTAGAAATAGTTGGGGAATTGGTTCTTCCCCTCTATCATAGTGGTAGAGCCCAAAATAGGGTGAAATCCCTCAATCTGAGGGTTTTTGGTTAAGCTATGTGGTGTTCTTGGCCTTGTAGGCAATGAGTTGGTCTCCAAATTTGGGAAGAAACAGGTGGGGAATTGGTTCTTCCACTCTATTATAGTGGGGGAGCCTAAAATAGGGTGAAATCCCTCAATTTGAGGGCTTTTAGTTGAGCCATGTGGTGTTGTCGGCATCATAGGTGGTCAACTGGTTGGAGATTTTGGCCAGGATGGAGGCCAGGACCCCCCAAATTGGTGGAAAAAAAGGCATTTTTGGTCCATATAAAGGGCTGGGCAGCTGCGTGGACATCTCTTGGTAGTGGGATGAAGGGCAACATGTGGCGGTCCTTCTCTTGCAATATTGGTGGAAAAAGACATTGATTTGGTTAAAATGGAGAGACAAACCAATGCATGGGCATCTTGTGATGAAGGATGGCACCCATGGGTGTTTCTTCTGGAATAAATGAGTGGAAAGAAGGAAATTTGGGTTAAAATGAAGGGATGAGCTGAAGGATGAAGATCTCCTGATGATGGTGGGCTGAAGCCTTGCACGAAACCGATGCCCCTTGCAAAATATCGATGGAAAACCCACCAAATTTGGTTCCAAAGAAGGGCCGGGCTGACACCGGGGGATTTTTATGGTGGATTCAACCTACCCAAATCTTCTTGTCCCTCTTGATGGTGATGAAAGATGAGCTGCCGAAGAAATGGAGGGCCACCACGACCGGCCGGTCCTCATCCTCCCTGACGTCAGCCAAGAGCCGGAACCAGTGGGGATGGCCGGGGTTGCAAAGAGAGGTCACCACGTAGCTGCCAGTGGCCATGGTGGCACCGGTGGCACCATCGAAGGAAGCGAAGCGGGTGGCAGGGACCAGGGTGCAGCGGCCGGGCTGCTCCACGCACCCACGGATGCCGTTGCGCATGCCGCAGACTTGGCCAAAGGGGCAGCTGGCTGGCTGGCAGAGCATGCCGCCCGCCGCCCGGCACGTGCAGCTCTCGCTGCAGTCTGCGGAGAGGATGGTCTCGGCGATCTGCGGGGCGGGAGAGGGGTGGTTAGGGTGGTAAAATCCTTTGGGGGGATTAAAAATGCAGCGTGCAGCGGGGTTCTGCCTTGCTAAGGGTGTAAAAGTGGGAGAAAGATGCATGCAAGCAGCTTTTCCCCTTGCAAAGGTTGAAAAAAGGGAAAAAAGGTGCATGCAACAGGGTTCTGACTTGCTAAGGGTGCAGAGAAAAGGAAAAATGCAGTTCGCAATGGGGTTCTGCCTTGCAAAGGGTGTAAAAATGGAGGAAAGTTGCATGCAACAGGGTTCTGACTTTCTAAGGGTGCAAAAATGGGAGAAAGCTGCATGCAAGCAATTTTTTTCCCTTGCAAAGGGTGCAAAAAGGGAAAAAGGGAAAAAAGCTGCATGCAACAGGGTTCTGTCTTCCAAAGGTTGCAGGGAAAATGAAAGAAACACAGCATGTAGTAGGGTTCTGCCTTGCAAAGGATGCAAACACCCGCGGCGTGTGCAATGGTGCCAAGCTGCTCCTGCAAAATGCAAGCACCCACCGGGTGTGCAATTCTGCAAACTCTCCCTTTGCAAGGATGCAAACACCCTCAGCACGTGCAACGGTGCAAAGCCGCCCGTGCAAGCACCCAGCAGCACCCACCTCGAAGAAGCGGCCGCGGTGCATGCACCCGCAGGACTCCATGGGGACGCACTCGCCCCCGTTGAAGACGAAACCCTCATCGCACTGGCAGCCCTCGAAGCACTTGTTAGTGGTGCATCTGCTGCCAGTGGAGAGGCTGGCGCACGTCCGGTCACAAGTGCGGGCGCAGAGCTCGTAGTGGCTGTCAGGAGGGCAGGAGAGCGCTGGTGGATAGAAAAACAGAAAGAAAAGCACCAAGTTTGCTATTTCTCGCTTATTTTCTCCTTCTCTCCCCACAAAAATACCCAAATGTGTTGCAAAAGTTGTTGCAAGAATAGTGTCCAAAAGATGGGGCTGCATGCGGACTGCTTCTCCCTAGCCAAAGCTTCCCCCAAATTCCATGCAAGGTGTTTTCCCTTTGCAAATTTTTCTAAATACCAAAAAAATATTGATGCAACCACTTCCCCCTCCCCCTTGCAAAAGTTTGCAGGCCTGAAGAACTGCTGCATGCAACTGCTCGACTGCTTGTAGGGATTTAAAATTGCTGCATGTGATTGCTTTCCCCATGCAAAAAACAGCAAAAGTAAATTTACATTGCTGCATGCAAACAGGAACCCCTGCAACGGCTTCCACTCTTGCAAAAATGCAGTCACTGCTGCATGCAACTGCTTGCAAACTCTGCAGTACTAAACTGCTGCATGCAAGTGATTTCATTCTTGCAAACTCTGCAGAACTGGTGCATGTAACCATGTGCAAAACAGGGAACTAAACTGCTGCTGCATGCAACTGCTCACATTCTTAGAAAAGTGCAAGCACCTCTGCAAACAACTGTGCACAAACTCCGCAGAACTGCTGCACGCAGCTGCGTGCAAACCGTGGAATTAAACTGCTGGTGCATGCAACTGCTGGCACTCAGAAATGCAAGCACCACTGCATGCAGCCATGTGCAAACTCTGCAAAACTGCTGCATGCAACTGCACGCAAACTCTGCAGAACAAGTGTACACAATCGTGTGCAATCTCTGCAGAAAAAGTGCATGCAATCACGTGCAAACCACGGAACTAAACTGCTGCTGCATGCAACGGCTCCCCCCCCTTACAGAACCGCCTCCCCGCCTCCTGCAGCCTCCCCTCCGCCCACTCACGGCACTTGGCTGCTTCCCTCCACTCCTGCAGCTCCCCGCCGGCAGCCTGGCAGGCGGCGGCGTAGGCCTGCAAGATCCTGCACAGCTCCGCGCCTTCCGCCTTGCCGCACCCTTCCTGCGCGCAGCTCGCCGCGTGCTCCCAGGGCGCCACCACCTTGTGGCACCCCCCAAAAGGCCCCGTCTCGTCCTCCAGCAACCCGCAGAGCTCGGGTTTGCTTTGGGGACAGGGTTCCAGCTGCGAGCCGTGCGTGCAACCCCTGACGGGGATGCCCCAGCTGTCCCCCAGCTGCTCCGGGCTGGTGGCGTCGTTGGCTGCATCGCCGTCAAAGTTGCCGCAGAGGCCGCCGGTGTGGTGCCGGTAGGAGGCGGGGAGGGTGAGCAGCACGTAGGAGATGCTGTCGTAGAGCAGCTTGAGGCCCCCCTGCGCCCGCAGCACCTGGTGGGCGCCCTCCTGCGTCACCGTCACCGCGCCCCCCGCCAGCGTCAGGGGCAGGAGGTGACGCTCGCCATCCACCTGCAGGGGGGGAGAAAGGGGGTGTCAGGGTGGGCACCCTGAGGAATGAAGGGGTTTGGGGTGGTCTGCAGCTTGAAATGGGGTTGCCGGTAAGGGTGGGGTGCAGATAAAGTGGGTGTTGCGTCTTCTGCAACCTGAAATGGGGTTGCAGGTAAAATAGGGTTTGCATTTAAAACAGGGTTTCCATGCTCTGCAACCTAAAATGGGGTTGCAGCTAAAGTGGGGATTACATCCTCTTCTCTGCAACCTAAAACGGGGTTTGCATTTAAAATAGGTTTGCATTTAAAAGGGAGTTTGCATTTAAAATGGGGTGTGCATGCTCTGCAGCCTGAAATGGGGTTGCAGCTAAAGTGGGGATTACATCCTCTTCTCTGCAACCTAAAACGGGGTTTGCATTTAAAATAGGTTTGCATTTAAAAGGGAGTTTGCATTTAAAATGGGGTGTGCATGCTCTGCAACCTAAAATGGGGTTGCAGCTAAAGTGGGGATTACATCCTCTTCTCTGCAACCTAAAACGGGGTTTGCATTTAAAATAGGTTTGCATTTAAAAGGGAGTTTGCATTTAAAACGGGGTGTGCATGCTCTGCAGCCTGAAATGGGGTTGCACCCAGAACAGGGCTGCAAGAGCACTGCAAGCCCAAGCAGCACCCTCGGGTGCACGCACAGTGGGGACATGATGCACGAGTTCTCCACCTCCAAGCAACACCTTTGGGTGCACGCACGATCAGGACAGGGTGCAGGAGCCAAACCAGCACCCTCGGGTGCACGCATGCCACTTGCACAACGAGGACCCCTTGCAGCAACCCCGGCCCCTCACCTTCACCTCCCACTGCTTCCCCTGGCTCATGCTGATGGTGATGCCGTGCACGGTGATCAGCAGCTGCTGGGTGAGCGGCTCCGGCCCTCTGTGGTCCTTCTGCACCCGCACTATGAAGGGCACCAGCTCCACCTCGGGGCCGGCAGCTTCGGCCGCCGCCAGCGTGTAGGTGCAGGAGCCAGCAAAACGCAGCATGTGCCCGTCGAAGGTGCGGAAAGAAGTGGCACCCAGCACCTCGCAGCGCCCGCAGGTGCTGGGATAGCAGCCCCGCACGCCGTCCTGCACCGTGCACGTTTCTCCCTCGCCGCAGCTCGCCTCTTTGCACTCCACCTCCCCGTTCTCTTTGCAGGTGCAACGCTCGCTGCACCGCGGGCAGGAGAAGAACTCCTCGCCCCGCTGGTAGTAGCGGCCGTCGTGCAAGCAGCCGCAGCGGGCCAGGGGGACGCAGCGGTCGCCGCTCTGCAGGAAGCCGGCGTCGCAGAAGCAGCCCTCGGTGCACGGGGCCGATTCGTCGCAGCCTTCAACCTCCGCCTGGCCGTGGCACGTGGCTGGGCAGGCCGAGCCGCAGAGCTCGTAGTGCTGGTTCGGGGGGCAGACGGGGCCTGCAGGAGGGTGAGATGGGTGCAGGGTCCTACCTCTGTCTGTGCCCAAATCCCTCCATGCAATTCCAAATCCCTGCAGAAATGCGATCCCAAATCCCTTCCTGCAATTCCAAAACCCCCCAGAAGTGTGAGCCCAAATCCCTCCCTGCAATTCCAAACCCCTGCAAAAATGCAAGCCCCAAATCCCTTCCTGCAATCCCCAAACCTTGCAGAAATGGGACCCCAAATCCCTTCTTGCAATTCCAAAACACTCCAGAAATGCAAGCCCAAATCCCTCCCTGCAATCCCTGAAGCCTGCAGAAATGTAAACCCAAATCCCTTCCTGCAGTTCCAAACCCCTGCAGAAATGCAAACCCAAATTCCTTCCTGCAATCCCCAAACCTTGCAGAGATGTGACCCCAAATTCCTTCATGCAATTCCAAAACACTCCAGAAATGAGCCTGAATCCCTTTCTACAATTCCCAAACCCTGCAGAAATGTGAGCCCAACTCCCTTACTGCAGTTCCACATCCCTGCAGAAATGTAAGCCCAAATTCCTTCATGCAATTCCAAGACCCTGCTGAAATGCAAGCCCCAAATCCCTCCCTGCAATTCCAAACGCCTGCAGAAATGCAAACCCAAATCCCTTCCTGCAATTCTAAAACCCTACAGGAATGCAAACCCAAATTCCTTCATGCAATTCCAAATCGCTGCAGAAATGTGAGCCCCAAATCCCTTCTTGCAATTCCAAAACATTCCAGAAATGCAAGCCCCAAAGCCCTCCTGCAATCCCCAAACCTTGCAGAAATGCAAACCCAAATCCCTTCCTGCAATTCTAAAACCCTGCAGAATTGTGAGCCCAAATTTCTTCCTGCAGTTCCCAAATCCTGCAGAAATGTGAGCCCAAATCACGCATGCAAACCCCAGGCTTTTCATGTAGACCCCAACTCCCTTTGTGCATGCAAACCCAGCTGCCTCCGTGCATGCACACCCCAATTTCTCCATGCAAACCCAAACCCCTCCATGCATGCACGCCCCAATTTCTCCATGCAAACCCAACACCCTCCATGCATGCACACCCCAAAAGCCTCCTTGCAACCCCCCAATGCAACCCCAGTGGATCTCCCCGCACCGAGCCCCCACGTACTGCAGAAGGCGGCCGTGCGCCACTGCTCGACACGAATCCCCTGGCTCTGGCAGGCGGTGACGTAGGCACTGATGGCACTGCAGACAGCTTCCTGGTGCCCCTTGTAGAAACAAGTGTCAAAGAGGCAATCGTCAAAGTATGGGGCCGGGTCGATGGTGCTGTGACAGGCGGCGAAGGGTCCTTGCTTCTTCACCAGGACCCCGCAGTGCTTGTCGCCGCGGTAGGCACGCTTCTCCGCTTCGGTGCAAACTTGGCAATCCTTGGTGCAACCGGCAGAGCAGCCAGGGACATCGGCCACCTTCCAGGAGTCGGCGAATTGGATTTCGTCGGTGGCCGAGCTGCCGTCGGGCAAAGCGAAGTCGTCCTCGGGGTTTCCGTCAGCGTTGCCGCAGAGGCCGCAGACGGACCGTGAGTAGGTGCTGGGGAGGATGACCCTGGCGTAGCTGTGCCAGTCGAAGGTGACGATGACATCAAAGTCGGTCTTGATGAAGCCGTGGACGCCGCTGATGTAGGCACGGAGCTGGTTGCCGTGGGTGAAGGGCAGATCCACCAGGATCCCGTTGACCTGGAAGGGGAGCGGAGGGGCAGCAGGACGCCATGCGATGGGCGTGCAACCTGCCCAGATGTCATGCAACGAGCTTGAGATCCAACTGGATGTCTCACGATGACCTTGCAGTTCAATTGGACACTGTGCAACCGTGGCCAGTTGTCTCCTGACACCCTCGGCACCCAACTGGACGCCTCCCGATGCCCTCAGCACCCAACTGGACGCCTCCCAACACCCTCACAACTCATCCACATGCCACACAACGAGCTTGCAACCCAACCGGATGCCATGCACCAGGCTTGTATGATGTCTAGTTGGATTTCTATGACCTTGCAACCCACACAAGGAGCCTGCAAGCTGCCCAGGTGCCATGCAAGGAGTTTGCAACCCAACCAGATGCCTTGCTACAACTGGATGCCTCCCCCCCCCCTACCTTGAGCTTCTGGGGGTCTGCTTGGCTGAGGCTGAGGGTCATGTTGTAGACCATCAAGATGACCTCCTTGGTGTAGGAGACCACACGGCTGCCCCGGTTGTTGTTCTCCACGGTGACCTTGAAGGGGACAAGCGTGGGGTCTTCGGAGCAGAGGGCAGCGAACTGGTAGACGCAGGTGCCCATGAAGTCGTAGCGGCGCCCGTCGAAGGTGGTGTAATGGGGGTCCCCGGTGGCCACGCAGACGGAGCGACCCTTGGCCACGCACCGCCGCACGCCCTTCACCACGGTGCACTGCTCGCCCGCCTTGCAGCTGGCCTCCTTGCACACCACCATGCCCAAACCCGGGTCGCACCTGCACTGGGAATGGCAGGTCTCGTCGTCCCAAAACTCCTCGCCGGGTTGGTAGTAGCGACCATCGCGGGTGCAACCGCAGTCGGCCACTGCCACGCACTGGCCACCGCTGAGGACGTAGCCCTGGTTGCAAGCACAGGTCTCCACGCAGGGCTGGGTGCAAGAGGCGGGTGCGTCCCGGTTGGTGCAGGTGGCCGGGCAGGCGTTGCCACAAGCTTCATAGTGGCTGTTTTCTGGGCAGGGTAACGCTGCAGGAGGAAGGGGGGCAATTAGCTGATGAGCGGGTGGGAATGCAGCAGGGTTGCATGCATTGCAAAGTGTTATGTGCACCATTTTGCATGCAACATCCCAAGGATGAACATTGCACCTTGCGAATGCACCAAGCATTTTGCATGCAACATCCTGCAGATGTTGCAGCACGTAAATGCATGCAGCACTTTGCACGCAGCATCCTGCAGATGGATATTGCTCCGTGCAAATGCAATGAGCAGTTTGCAGGCAGTGTCCTGAGGATATTGCAAAATGCTCACTGCATTTGCATGGTGCAATACCCATTCGGGGATGCTGCATGCAAGCACCTTGACTACTTTGCACGCGGTCTCCTGGGGATTGATATTGCATTGTGTGAGCATGCTTCGCATGCAACCCTCCCTGGATGGCTAACTTCTGCAAATGCACCAGTTATTTTGCACACGCCACCCCAAAGCTAAATATTCCCCTCTGCAAACTCGCCAAGCACCTTACATGCATCATCCCATGCCAGATATTCCCCCTAGTTTGCAAAACCACATTGGCAAGGAGGAAGCCCATTGCTCACAGCAGCCTGATGGTGTCCTCCAGTCGTGCACCACGGCCCCTTGCTTTTTGCAGGTGGATGCATAAGCTTCCAGTGTCTTGCAGAGGATGCTTTTTGCCCCATCGTTCATGCACACGTCATAGAGGCAGTTGCGGAAGAAATCCCTGGGTTTGACAACATCGTGGCAAGCCTTGAAGGGCCCCTGGAAGCTTTTTTTGATCAGGCCACAATACTGGTTGCCACTATACAGCTCCTTCTTCTCCTCCTCGCACACGGGGCAGTCGCCTTCACAGAAATCCCAGCAAAACGGGTCGTCGTCGGGGACTTTCCAGCCCTTGGCCCAATCCACGATGGAGGCGATGAGGTCGCCGCTCTGCTGGGGGATGTCGTCCTCCGGCTTGAGGTTGAAGTTGCCACAGAGGCCGCAGGTGTGCTTGTAATAGCTGCTGGGGAGCTCGACGAGCAGGTACCAGTTCCAGTCGTACGTCACCCGGAGGCCGAAATTGGTCTCCAGCACGGCGTTGAGCCCGCTCTGGAAGAGCTCCAGCCTGCCGTCCTCCAGGCTCACCGGGAGCAGGGTCAGCACCCCGTTCACCTAGGGATGGGGAGCATTATATGTGAGCGTGGTGCATGGATCTGCGTGCTCCTGGGGCATGCAATTATTTTGCATCCACATGCAATTACTTCTGTTGAGCTTTGCCTTACCCAATTTACACACACCAGCTGCTATCGCAAACCTCCTGGAGGTGTCCCATGTGCTTTGAGGTTTCTTGCACACCTTTTGGCTTCCCCAGGGGGCAGAAAACCACCCCACATTGCCCCATGTGGGGCAGCGCATTCCCCTTCTACCCCAACGTTTCAAAACTTCACATTTTGGCTTGACAGATTCAGCCAAAAATAACGGTGGCCTTGATGGAACATATGGAGATGTTAGCCATGATGGAAGAAGAGATGGGTGGGAAAGGAGGTGGGGATGAGATAGGTGGGAAAGGAGATGGAGAAAGGCCAATCTTGCCTGTTTTAAGCCAACTCACCCTAATTTTGCCCACTTCCTTCTGACGGATGGAGATTTGTTGGCCATAGACCTCAATGTTGGCCAAGTTGATGTAGGAGACAGATTTCACCCCGCCTCGGATGTTGTTCTTGGCCTCCACCTTGAAGGGCACCAACTTGGAGTCGTTCCCACAGGATTCAGCCATGGTGTAGGTGCAGGTGCCTTGGAAGTCGAAATCGCGCCCGTCGAAGGTGTGGTAGTGGGGGTCACCCCAACCCCAGCAGGTGGCCACCAGGGATGGGACACACTTGGCCTGGCCATCCTCAAATTTGCACGTCTCCTTGGGCCGGCACTGAAGGGCTTTGCAGGGGTCTAGAAGGAGAAGAAATGTCCATGGGGGATGTTCTGGTGAGGAGCACATCCCATGTCATCACGCAGACTAAGCGTCTTCACTGGCCTTGAGGTCCACCAAGCATCCTCTGCTCCCCCTTGGGCTTTAAGAGGGGCTCAGCAGCTCTGAGATGCAAATCAGAGCACAATAATCCGCCCCTGAGCCCAAGTCCCCCCCTTTTCAGCTGTCTCTCCCCCCATTTCACGAGGAAAAGGATCAAGATTGGGTTCATCCTTACCCAAGATCCCTCCTGCCCTTCAAGAAGGTGCCACCACCATGGTTAGAATTGGACATTTGGGTGGACCCAAAGCAAAGAGGTTGCTTTGCTGAAGCCTTTTATTTCTCCAGAATCATTCCACCACTTTCCTGACCATCTCAGTGTTGAGATGGGATCTGTGTCCTCCATCTCCCCTTGCTGTAGGGTTCCCACCTCAGCCTGCACCTTCATCCACACATCCCAGCCAGCCCCAGGATCTTCTCTGGCTCAGAGATCCCTTTCTCCCCAGCTCATACAACCCCGTTTTTCCTTACTTTGGTTGATGCAACCCAAGACCCCATCCCGAATTTCACAGGTTTCATCATCACTGCATCCGTGGCTCTCGCAGGTCAAACCCTTCCCAGGGATGCACGTGCAACGCGACTGGCAGTTCTCGTTCACGACCAACTCATGGGGCTGCAGGGCGAGAGGTTGCAAACGTTGCGATGAGAAGCACAAACCATTAGGAGTAAATGCATAAAAATGTGGAAATAAAACCCAGGGACCAGATCCTTAATCCACCCATTATTAGAAAAACCGCCTCCGTCTTAGAAAAAACCTCCGTTCTATTTATCCGTTTATTTTTGCTCCAAAAGGAGCTGATTTTGGGTGATTAAGATATTTAGAAAAATGTGGAAAGTGCAGGAACTCAATGTTTCTTCCACGTTCTCCTGCAGAGAGAAAAATCAGGTCATCTGAGGCATGGAAGTGTGCTCCTTTTTTGGTCTTAATGTGCTCAAAAGGGGGAAAAATGCATTGAGATCTACTGGAGCAAATACGCAGCTTGCAAAAGGCAAAATTGCTGAAGGATGTCTTGTTTTTGTTGCAAGGAAGGGGTCTGGGAAAGAAGCAAAAAACCATCTGCCTTCTTTCACCTTCCCTAAAGGAAAAATATATTATTTAGCACCTTCAGCTGTGGAATGCATCGCATCTATCTACAGGCATCCACGGCTGTGCTAGCACTTTTATGCCAAGTGATGAAAAGATGTGAAAATGCCTCAGATTTCTTCATAACAAAGAGCAGAATCACTTGGCAGATGGAAGATTTTGTCTTTTTCTTTTTGCAAGGTTCTTTGTGTCATGCACACATTGCCTTTGAAGGTCCTTGCTTGCACTAGGTTGTTACACAAGTGGGAAGAATAAAACCCAAATAAAATTGATTAAGAAAACCCAAAGTCTCCCAGCCTCAAGACATGACTACCTTGTAATATATCCCGTCCACAAAACATCCACATTTGTCCTTGGGGACACAGGCGTTCCCATCAAAGGTGTACCCTTCGTCGCAGCGGCAGCCTTCGGTGCATTTTTTGGGGCATTTGGAGGCATCCACGAGCCCCACGCAGCTGTTGCTGCAGAGGTTGGCGCACAGGGAGTAGCTGCTGTTGGCCGGGCAACTCAAGGCTGGAAGGAAAAGGATGATTGTCCCCAAACTGAAGGTTGGGCAGCCCACAATTGCACCCGAGGGAGACGGTGGAGCCCCAACATTAATGAAAATCCACCCCTTTGATGCTTGTGTTTGCTTTTCCTATTTGTTCCCAAGGGGAGCCAAAATCCACCCCATTGAGGGTGAATGAAAAAAGCCAACACAAGCATCAATACCAATTAAAAAAAAAAAAATCAATCTTATTGGCATTGCAAAGTCTATTCCCACTTACTCAAAGCACCGATCAAAAACAGGCCCCATCACATTGTTTTTTTCCCCCCAGAATTTTCATGTCGCCATCATCATTCCACCCCAACACCACCGTTTGCATCTCCCCACGCTTTGATGGTGCTTCAGCTCTCAAGACGTTGTCCCTCTGAATTTATTTTTCAATTCATCCCAACAGGGCATGGATTCTGGACCGGGGAGGAAGTTTCCCACCTGTGACCCCCACTTACGGCAGAAGGAAGGTTTCCTCCATGCCTCGATGGTGACGCCAGCATCTTGGCAGGTGGATACGTAGCTCTGGATGCTCTGGCAGAGGACGTTGGTGTTGCCTTCGGTGAGGCAGAGGTCATGGATGCAGGCGTGGAAATACGGGGCTGGGCTGATGGTGTTGTAGCAGGAGGAAAAGGGGCCCTCAGGGACCACGAGGACGCCACAGTAGTTGGGTTTCTGGAAGACCTCCTCCTTCTCCTCCGTGCAGACCGGGCAGTCGTCTTTGGAGCAGTCGTCACTGCAAGCTACCTCGGGTGTTTTCCAGGCAGAGCCAAAGGCGTTCACATCGGGGGCGTTGTGGCCATCGGGGAGGAGATGATCATCATCTTGTTGCCCGTTGTTGTTGCCGCAGAGCCCACAGAGGTGGCCCTTGTAGCTCTGGGGAGCTGTGACCAACACGTGGTGGAGGAGGTCGTAGTGTACAACGAGGCCAAAGTCGGTCTGAAGAAGGACGCCCATCCCATGTTGGTGCACCTGGACCCGTCCCTCGCTCAGGATGGCCGGGAGGTTGTAGAATATTGAGTCCACCTGGGACAGAGAGAGAAATCCCATGGTGAGCCTCAGGGAGGAGGACACGGGGGTAGGAGCAAAAAACATTGGGGGAGGCACCTTCCAACCAATGTTTTTATGAATTTATGGCTCCCAGTTTGCAACTGGAAGGGGAAGTGGGGATGAAAATGGCTTTCTGTTGGACATAAATGTAAGTTCTTCTCTCCATCAAGGAAAAATGTTTGGATCTCTTGTGTTCGCACCCAAAAAGTGGTGAACCCCAAAATATGGCCTTACTTGGACCATTCAGTTCTTGCTTCATGGCAAAGTCAACACCAGCCTGTAGACTTTGACACCAGCTTGCAACCAAGAAGAGGCTGAGCATGAAGCACAACTATACCAGGGCGTCCCCTCTATCTTGATGCCAAAGTCAATGTTAGGCTGTAGACTTTGTCACCAGCATGTTTGCACCCATGTTGGGCCACCAACTACCTCCTTACCATGACTGTTCCTGTCTTGCCTCGTGCCATGGTCAATGTGAGTCCGTAGACTTCAACGGACAATGCTTGGATGGTGGAGACCTTCCTTTTCTGCCGGGCATCCTTCTCGATTTTCACAACAAAGGACTTGACGTTGTCGTCACCAGCACAGGTCTCGGTGAGGATGTAGGAGCAGGTGCCAGGGATTTCGAAGGCCAACCCATCGAAGGACACATAGCTGCGGTCGCCGGTGACCACACAGGTCCCAAGGGTGGCAGATTGGCACTGGGTGACACCGTTGACAACTTTGCATTCGGTCTCATCGGTGTCAGGAACTTCTTCGCAGAGCACAGAGCCGTTGTCCTGGCACCGGCATTTCTCCTGCTTGGTGGGGTGGAAAGTCTCCCCCAGCTTGTAGTAGAAGTCCTGGTAGAGGCATCCGCACTGGGCCATGGGGACGCACTCATCGCCACTGAGCGCGAAGCCCTCGTTGCACACGCAGTCCTCCTTGCAGCGCTCGGAGCACTTCACCGAGGTGTAAATGCTGCTGCACATCTGGCTACAGGTCTGGGAGCAGAGCTCGTAGTGGCTGTTTGCAGGACACGAAATACCTGCCACAAGACAAGGGGGATCGTTAGGAGCAAGGAAATTACGGGCCAGATCCAAGAGGTTTCCTCTAACTGGAGAGAGTTGGGCCCAAGATGAGGTTTGCCAGAAGCAGGCTTTTTTCATCCAATTGCTTCATGGTTAAATCTCATCTCTTGCTTGCCGTGGACACGAGGGAAGAGATGACCATAAGGGAGGTCTCAACCCTTTTAGGTGGTGTTTTAAACCCCTGAACTGTCCATTTTTTCCCCCATTATTCCCTCAAGCAACACAATTGCTACCACGTTAGGTTCCTAATTGGGTTTCAACACCAGTCCCTCTCCCTTAATACAGAGATTTTTGGTGCATTTTATAAAGATTTGACCTCTAAGCAACCCAGGCAATTAGCCTCAACTCTCATTTTAGCCAAGAATTGGTGCTTATTGGGACCAAATCATTTGCCCACCATAGCTGGATGAGGGTGTGCATTGGCTGTAGACAGTGACAATGGGTCCAAGCTAGACTTTGGGTGGGATAAAACACCAAGTGAGACCTCTGGTTCATCCCCATATAGGTTTTTTCCCAGGACTGGGGCTCCCTCTGATGCTCACAACCCTTTGTGAAACAAAACAAAAGAAAAAACCCTCCAATTGTCCCAGCTTACTGCAGAAATCGTCCGTCCTCCAACTCCCAATGGTGACGCCGGCGGCTTGGCAGGTGGCGGCGTAGTGGCTGATCTGCTGGCACACCACAGCTTCCTGGTCTGGGAAGAGGCAAAAATCATGCACGCAGTTTTGGACGTAATTGAAGGGGTCCACCAGAGCATGGCAGGCTGTGAAGGGCCCGTCCACTTTCGAGATGAGCCCACAACCCTTCTCTGCGACCTCCTGCTGCCTCATGGCCTCCATCAGGGTGGGGCATTGCTCCTGCGACAGCTCCATGCAACCTGGGACGTCAGCCACCTTCCAGCTCTGCCCAAGGTCATCGGGGTTTAGTGTCGTTTGACCATTCTTCATCATCATGTCGTCACTCGTGTCCCCGTTGTAGTTCCCGCAGAGGCCACACAGGGCATCCGCGTAAGTGCCAGGCACCACCACGGTGATTTGGCTCTGCCAATCGTAGGTGACAGTGAGGCCAAAGTCAGTCTCCACCACCGCGTCCTGCCCACCTCTGTAGACCGAGATCTTCCTCTTGTGGTGGTATGGTAAGTTGGCCAATTGGTTGTTGACCTGGGGGCAAAAGCAAAAAAAAATAAATAAAATTTTTTAAAAAATCTATATCCATCTGTAAAGACAAGTTGTGTTTTCATGCCACCTCAGATGCCTGCAATTTGGTCTCCATCTAAAGCACTCAAGTAATTTAGAAGACTTTTCAGATTTAATCATCTGCCCCAAACAGAGATGCCCACCATCTTTGAGATAAACAGTGCCTTGGCTTATCACATACTGACCTCCTGGTTCAGGTGAAGACCTTTCAATGAAGGCCTAATATTTAGGCAATTAAATCTTGATTAATGCAGAGCAAGCAGACCTGGTAGCTCTGGATATCAGCAGCATGGTTGGAGAAGAATATTCAGCATTATCCAATATGGGGGAAAAAATGAGGCATGAAGGTGGAAGAGTAAAAATGGGAAAAGGAAGCTGGGATGAGGAGCAGGAAGTGAATGTAGAAACAGAATCAAGTTTGTTAAACTCACAGTGATTTTGTTGGGGTCCTTCTGGCTGATCACAATGCTTTTCCCATAGACTTTGATCTTCACGAGAGCGATGGAGGACAGAAGTTGGTCATCCTGGTGGCCGTTCTGCACCAGCACCTGGAAATCCACCAGGTCTTGGCTCTTCTTGCACAACCCGGTGAACTGGTAGACGCACGTGCCCTGGAAGATGAACCTCCCACCGTCAAAGTCCTTGTAGTGAGTGGTGCCATACGCCGTGCAGTTCCCATAGCTCGTGGGGTAGCAATCCTGGATGCCCTGCTCCACCCGGCACTCTTTCTGGGCATGGCAGCTGGCCTTGCGGCATACGGCCGTCCGCGTGGCCACATCGCAAACGCAACGTTTCGTGCAGGTGCTGTCACCCCAAAACTCCTCGCCGAGGCCGTGCAGGCGGCCCTCGAAGACGCAGCCACACTCGGCCTGGGGGATGCACTTGCCAGCGTCCAACACGAAGCCCTCCTGGCACTCGCAGGTCTCCACGCAGGTCGAGGCACCGCAGTCGGCCGGCATTGCAGCATTGTTGCAGGTAGCGGGGCAGGCGCTGCCACAAGACCTGTAGTTGCTGTTCTCAGGGCAGGACAGAGCTGTTGAAGGGACAGGACACCGTGGTTGCAATGGGGGGGTTGCTCTTTGGCAGTAAGGAAGTGAAGCAGAATGCTAAGAGTATCTACGTGGACTTTTGGTAGCCTCCCATGGGCTTCCTGGAGCCCCCGTGGACTTTATGGGCTTTCTGCATGGACTTTTGGGAGCCCACATGGAATTTATGGGCTTTTTGTGGGGATTTTTGGGAGCCCCCGTGGACTTTATGGGCTTTCTGCCTGGTCTTCTGGGAGCCTCTATGGGGACATGCCTTAATAACTTTTTCTAGCCCTCTTTTCATGGAGCTCACAGCTTTTTCAGGCACAATATCATGCAGCCTAATTCAAAGTGACCCACTTCAGAGGGTCAACCATCCCCATTGGTGCAATTTCCCTTTCATACCCCTTCTGTGCCCATTCCCGCCCCATCTCACCTTAATTCCGCCCACCCTAATTAGCACCATGGCACCTTGCTCGCCCAAAGGGAGGATTTTCTGCCAACCAGGAGCTACTCACGACAATGCGCTGGCGTCCTCCAGTCATCCACAATGATTCCCTCTTCCCGGCAGTCATCTGCATAGGCTTTCAGGGCTTGGCACAGCATGGTATGGAGCCCGTTGTTGACACAGAGGTCATAGACGCAGTTGTCCAGGTAATTCTTGGGGTTGATGGCAGCGTGGCAGAGCTGGAAGGGCCCCGGGCTTTGGCTGAGCAACCCGCACAATCCCTCCACCTTGTACTTCTTCGCCTCATCCTGTGGGCACTGCTTGCAGTCGCCGATGCAGCTGTCGAAACAGTGGCTGCTCTCATCGAACACCTTCCAGCCCTGGCCCAGATCCATGGTGTTCTGAGCTGCATCCCCGTTGGGCAGGAGAACATCGTCTTGGGGGTTGCCATTGCTGTTGCCACACATCCCGCACACTTTGTTGGCCAGCACACTGGGGATCTTCACCACCAAGTGGTCATCCCAGTCGTACAGGACCTTCAGCAGGAAGCCGGTTTTAATCAGGACGGACCTGCCCTTCTGCTGCAGCTGGAGCTTCCCTTGGGCGAGGGAGATGGGGAGGCGGGAGTAGTGGTTGTTCACCTGGAAGGGAAATAAATCAGATGCAAGGTGAGAAATGAGATATGTTGAATTTCGAGGTGTTTTCTTGCAAGTTGTGAGCCTCAAATTCAGCATAAAATATGAAAAAAGAGCATTTCCCCTCCACTTCACCATCCCCAATTTTCCCCTCTCCTTGTGCAGAAATTTGGTGATCAGCCAAGGACAACAAAACCCAGGTGGGATCAAGGCAACACCTTTTCCTTCAAGAGATGTGAAAATGACATTGGTTCCACCCACACTAGGGCCAAGGTGGCAAAGGCAATTTTCCTGCCACGCAGGAAATGCCCGCATGGTAGCATCACCTACACAGGAAATATGTTATTCTAGTGAAACACCAAGATATTTCTTTGGATTTCTTAATTTTTTCCATACGTACCCTCACAAACCCGTCCTCGGACCTGACCACAGTAATGGTAATGTTGTAGACGTGGACGATCACGACACCGACATAGGAGACTTTTGGGTTACCCCTGTGCTCGTTTTTGGCCTCGACGCTGAAGATGGGCAGGTCCGGGTCTTCATCGCAGCTCTTGGTCATGGTGTAGGTGCACGTTCCCATGAAATCAAAGGTTTTCCCATCAAAGGTAAGGTAGTGAGGATCGCCGGTGGCCCAGCAGGTTGAGAATGTTTCCTGGATGCACGTGGGCACTCCTTCCACCATCTTGCACCTCTGCTGCTCACTGCAGACGATGTCGGCACAGGAAAGCGTGGAATAAGTTGCTGAGAAAGAAAATAGATTGTAAGGAAAAGCAGCAGCATCCATGAGAAAAGCCAGTGGTCTGCAAGGTACAACGGCAGGAACAAAGCACGGAAGGGTCAGTAGGTTGGAGGCCAGTAATTAGTGCAATACCCCAAGGGTTAATACCAGGTCCAGTCCTGTTTAATATCTTCATATTAATATGAAGATATTAATCATATTAATGAAGATATGAATCATTACACCTGGAGGATGGGACAGAGCATCCCCCAGGCACAGGAACACAACGGGTTCTAGGTGAACATCAGGAAGAACATCATTGTGCAGGTGATGGAGCACTGGCTCCAACCCAGTAAGGTGGTGGAGTCTCCTCCTTGGAGGATCTTCAACAGCCACCTGGATGTGATCCTGGGTGACCTGCTTGAGCGTGGGTTGGACCAGTTGGCCTCCAGAGGTCAACCTCAACCACTCTGTGGTTCCACAGAGCAAGAAGCCACCATCTCACGGCCACATAACCATGCGTTGAGCCCTACTTACGCGTGGCACAAAGGCCGGTGAAGCCAAAGCCTCTGTAACTGTGGAAGCCAAAGACCAGTAGCCCAAAGGCTGCAGGGTGGTGCTCGGTGCTCTGGATCTCGGATGTCTTGCTGATGCTGAGCATGGTCCAGGAGAAGTCCGAGCCGGGAACTTCTTGCCACGAGCTCTTCAATGTCTTCTGGTTGACAGTGATGGAGCGTGTGTCCGTGTTCCTGGCGATGATGAGCGCATAGTTCTTGTAGTCGTTCAGGCTGTTGACCCAGTAGGACGGGCAATAGCTGACGATGGGTGGGATGTTGAGTAGGAAAGGGTCTTGCCTCAGTGAGCCTTTTCTGGCACCGGTGAAGAAGAAAACCACCTGAATTGCAGCCGAAGAGCTCACGTAGAATGGTGAATTTTGACTCGTCTCAAATTTGTAGACCTCGCCGGCCAAGATGTCCTTTCTGGAAGGTGAATGATCCAAGTGGTAGGAAATGGAGGTTCTCTCAGCCGCCACAACATAGACATAATCGTGGACCTTCTGCAGCGGGTTGGGGGGGACGATGTAGGTGTACCCCCACGCGGTGACTGGCAGGAGCTGCTCCACCACGTAGTCACAGTCTGTGCGTATCTTCACGCAGGTGTGTCCGCTGAGGACGGCCACGACGTTGTCCGATGTGATCTTGGTGCCCGACAGATCATCGTCGCTTTGCAGCTGCAAGCTCTGGTACGGGTCCAAGGAGATGCGGAGAAGCGAGCCGGCAGAGTAAGTCGTCCCTCTGAAATAAACACTGCCCTTGAAGGTGATGGAGATGAAGGTCGTGGTCTTCCCGGCCACCACCACGAATTCTTTCAAGCCATCTTTTGAGCTGTCGTCTGGCGTCACCACATAGTACTCGGTGCCCAGCTTTTCGATGGGCAAAACAGCGGTGGCACCGATGCTGTAGGGCTTGGAGCTGGTGAAGACCACGGAGATGTCCTTGGTGGACTTGATCAAGATGCTTTTTTGTGAAATCCGGCTCCTGATGAGCTCCAGGGTACCGGGGACGTGGAAGGAAACCGTCTGGTCTTTCCTGAGGGTGATGGTGTTGCTGAAGGTGTCATCGTTCGTTGTCACCGTCACTTGGGTGGCGTCGAAGTAGGAGGTGAAGAGGAGCTTGATGTTGGGGCGGGTGGCTTCCTGGTTGTTCTGCGGGAAGGCGACAAAGAATTCCTTGCCACGAAAAGTTGCGGTTGAAAGGCCTGGAAAAAACAGGGGAAAAGGGTGGGTTTGGCTGCAGGAATTAAAGTAGAGAATTCTGCAGAAAAAATCCTTTTTTTTTTTTTTTTTGGTTGCAGAAACTTGCAGTAGGAAGCTCTGAAAAAAAAAAAAAAAGACAACCAAGAAAACAACAAAAAGAACCCAAACACCCAAAACCAGGAAAAGAAGGCTTTTCAGCTGCAGAAATTGAGTTAGAAGCTTCTGAAAAATACTAAAGAAGGTTTTTCAGCCTCAGAAATTGCAATAGAAATTTCTGGGGGAAAAAAAAGAAAAAAAGTATTTTTCCCCCAGTAGGATCTTGCAGGAGAAAGTTCTGACAAATGAAAAATAGGAAATAAATGTTCTTGTTGTTGTTGCAGAAATTGCAACTGAAATTTCTGAAAGTTGGGGCAACTGAAAGTAGGGAAGTAGGAAATAAAGTTTTTTGTTGTTGTTGTTGCAGAAATATACAGTTAGGAAGTTCAGAAAAACTAAAAAACCAAAAGCGTTTGATGCAGAAATTGCAGTAGTTTTGAGGTTTATTTTTGTCTTTATTTTTCCTCATAGTTTTTAAAACATGCAGTAAACGGGTTTTTCCACATAAATTATAGCGCAAAGTCCTGAGAACCAAAATACGAAGAATAGGGGCATTTTGCTGAAGAAAACTGAAGTAAAAAGTTCAGGGCAAGGAGGATAAGGTCTGCCTGAATACAGTGATTGCAGCAGAAAAGTCAAGGGGGAAGCACAAGAAAAACAAAAATAAAAATTGTCAGCAGAAACTTGCCGTAGAAATTCCTATTAACACAGTTAGTAATAGCTATTTCCCCCCCTCCAAATAGGTGAAAAGGATCTTTTTACAGTAAAAAGACCCCTTAGCTGAGAACAAAAACAAATAATAAATGATTTTTGATGAAAATCAAACAGGCTTTAAGGGACTTTTAGGTCAAAAGTAATACGTTTTTTTCCTGACCTTTCCCCCCTCCAAATAAATAGTAATATATATATATATATATATATATATATTTTTTTTTTTCCTGGAAAAGAAAAGAAGGAGAAAACACTTTTTTTTTTTAATAGAATAAAAAGGCAAACAGGACATTTTTAAACCAAGAAAGAAAAATCCCAGGGAATAAGTTTTTTATTTATTTTTTATTTTTTAACGCAAGCCAAAGAAGTAAAAAGGGCTGTTGGGTGGGAAAAAAGGAATTTAGGGCATTTTTCTAAACAAAAAAGAATTCAAATAGT
Source organism: Anser brachyrhynchus (assembly GCF_964034855.1). NCBI lineage: Eukaryota > Metazoa > Chordata > Aves > Anseriformes > Anatidae > Anser > Anser brachyrhynchus. The sequence continues at coordinate 62,484 of NC_137731.1, read as the reverse complement.
AAAAAAAACCTTCTTTTTTTCTGAAAAATGGGACAAGTGATAGGGGAATGCTCTGGAAAAAAAAAAAAAAAGCAGGTTATAAAGGTGTTGTGGTTAAAAAAAGAGTTTATAGGGCATTTTTCTCCTCAAAAAAAAAATTGGGTATTAGATTTTTTTTTCCTTATGAAGACAAACAGGTAACAAAGACTTTTTTTTTCTGAAAAACAAACAAACAAACAAACCCCAAACCACTAAATGGATGATAATAGGTGTTTTCCAACAACTGAAACACAAAACAGGGAATAAAACTTATTTCTTAAAAAAATAAAAATTAGGGAAACAAGGGCTTTTTACCCAAAATATGATCATGCTGTTTAGTGAAAAATAGGATGTTAAGGGTTTTTTTTCCTAGTAAAAAACATATTATAAGGACTCTTAGTTTAAAAAAAAAATCACAGGTGATGACAGCTTATTTATTTATTGTGGAAAAAAACAGGTGATAAGGGCTTTTTGGCAAAAAAAAAGAAAGACAGGTGATAAGGATTTTTTTTTCTCCTAAAAAATAGGGAGTAAAGATTTTTTCTTGGAAGACAGGAGCAGATAATAAGGGTAGTTTTGTTTTTTTAAAAAAATGAATAAATAGGTGACAAGGGATTTTTGTTGATGAAGACACAAAATAGAGAGTTTTGCTGAGGAAAAAAAGAAAAGACACCAGCAAACAGTGTTGTTTTTTTTTTCCCAAAAAAAGGGGGAACAAGGATTTCTTACTGCAGAAATGCACCAATTTCCCCCCAAAACAAGCCCCATCCCCAGAAAAATGACATTTTTTGGGTGAACAAGGTCATATCATCACTCACCACACATCAGGGACAGCCAGGCTGGGAGCCACCACATCCTGCCCATCACCATTGCTGGATAAAAAAATGCCAAGAAAAAGTGAAAAAAAATGCAAAAAATTGAGCTTAGGGTTGAGCAGGAGCCTGGTGGGGACCTCGATGTCCCATCTTAGCTCAAAACTACCCCAAAGTGATGTTGTTTTTTAATTTTTTAGGGGGATGAACTCCACCCTCACCCAATTGCCACCACGTCCAACCCAACTCCTGAAGCCCCTCTTGATGCCACCTCCAAAACCTCGTCCTTCCCCTTATTTCCATCCACTCCCCCCACCCGATTACCTTCCACCAAGCCTCCTATGGATGAATCCACCCCCAAATCACTGAAATTTGAGACAAAAAGGGGCCAAAGTGCAGGGGCAAGCCTCCTGCCCACCTCCAGATGCTCTCGGAGGTGCGGGTTCCTCTCCATCACCCAACGTCCGTTGGTTTTAGCACCCAACTGATAGCACCAACAGGGACTGGGTGCTCTGGCTGGGCTTGGGTTGGGGGAAAAAAATCCCCTTTTAATTAATTTGTGGTTGATTTAACCCAGCTGGGACCTCTGCTGGTTGGGTGAAGGTATCACCGACACTTTATTTTGCTTACGTGGGATGTATTAGGGGCTCCCAGTAGAACCCGGGATGAGGATGAGGATGAGGATGAGGATGGAGAAGAGGATGGAGAAGAGGGTGGGGATGGAGATGGAGATGGAGATGGAGATGGAGATGAGGATGGAGATGAGGATGGAGATGAAGATGAAGATGAGGTTGGGGATTGGGATGGGGATGAAGATGGGGATGGAGATGAGGTTGGGGATGAAGATGAAGTTGGGGATGAAGATGAGGTTGGGGACAAAGATGAGGTTGGGGATGGGGATGAAGATGGGGATGGGGATGGAGATGAGGATGAAGATGAGGTTGGGGATGGGGATGGAGATGGGGATGGGGATGAAGACTGGGATGGGGATGAGGACGGGGATGAGAATGAGGATGACGAAGAAGAAAACAATGGGGATGGGGTTGACGATGAAGATAACAATGGGGATGGGGATGGAGATGAAGACGGGAATGAGGAGAAACGTAAATGTAAGAAAAAGAGCAGAAAGTCACTTAAAAATGGAGCCACTTACTGATAGGCTCAGCGTAGCTCTTTGCTCTCCCCGAAGCCCATGGAAATGTGAGGATGGAGGGGAAAAAAGTGCAGGGTTGGTCCCAAGTCCTCCCTTTTTATAATCAGATGGAGCCAATCTGTAGTTTCCTGAGAATCTCCTTGCAGAACTCACTTGGGACCGGGGGGGGTGAAGGAATTGGCTCTGAAAAAGACAGATTTTGGCTGATTCAAGAGAATCTTGTGGAGGGGGATAGGGCAGGAGCTGCCGAGTTCTCACGTGGCTCAAGGAGGTCAAGTTGCAAAACAGCCCTGGGTTTCCTGAAAACGAGACTATCTGGGGCACATGGTGAGCCAGGATGTGAAGATATGCAGCTGGTTTCCCTCGCCCTGCAATGCTTCCCTTGCAAAAAAAGTTTGCAGGGGAACCTTGTGATGGGTGCAGGATCCTCAGGGTGGTTTTGCAAAGGGTGCAGATCTGCAGGTGACCTTGCAACTGGTGCAGGATCTGCAGGTGACCTTACAACGGGTGCAGGATCCATGGGGAACCTTGCAATGGGTGCAGGATCCACATGGGACATTGCAATGGGTGCAAGACCCCTGGAGAACATTACACTGATTGTATGACCTGCAGCCAACCCCATTAGCATTATTTAATTGTTTTTTGGCTATTGCAAATGCCTTCTGGCCAATAAACCCTGCTGAGTGCACAACATCCCGAGCTGCAGCCCGGCACCCTTTGAAATGGTGTTTTTTCTGTCTTTCGTTGGAAAAATCCCATCTGGGAATCCTCAGGAACGACCACCCCTCCCCACATCTGCTCCACCTCCTTGCCAAAACCTCACGTAGGATCCAGAAAAACAGCAGGAGGAGCCAACTGTCTCCCAGGTCCCGAAATCTTCCCTTGAGATCCCAGGGGATTGCAGCTCCACGGTGCCTTGATGGGCAGAAATTTGGCAGATTCCACTGTGTTTTTGCTTTTTTTTATGGCAGAGGGAGGCCGTGAGGTCTGCGTGTTAAAAGAAGGGTCAGGATCTGCTGGAAAACTCATTTCTTGGTGGCCACGCTTGTGTCAGTGCCTCTTTTCTGCCCTCCTTGCCTTTCCTCTGTGAAACTGGGACACAACGAGATATCGAGGTAAGAAAATTATTTTTTCTCCCCCTTAAATCCTCTCCAAATTGCTTAAAATTGCATAAATAGAGCAGTCCAAAATGCTCCTGAGAAAGCACCAGTTTTGGTGCAAAAATGGATTGTTCTGCTTGTTTTGCAAAATGCTCATCAAATCATCCTAATGACATCATACACCCTCTGCCCTGCCTCAGTTTCTCTTTTTCCATCCATCCAAGAAAACAACTTTTATTATTATTATTATTATTATTATTATTATTATTATTATTATTATTATTATTATTTAATATGTGTGTGTGTTTTCACCAAAATCCCACCAATTTATGGCTAGTTTTGCTCCAGGGAGTGATTCCCATGGGTTCAGTCCCCAGGTTGGGGCAAAAAGGGGTAATTAAATGGCTGAAATGCGCAGGTGAAATCTGCTTTTTCTCAACTGCCTCAACAATAAAAATAAAAACCTTCTTGGCCAGGCAATGCTTTGAGAACCAACCAAAATAACTCATCGTGTTGTGGGTCAAAATTGCTGTGAAAAAAGCCCGGCTGTTATTTTAATGAGAAACCTTTCACCTACAGAGCATCATCAGGCTGCTTAATCATTATAATTAAAAATTTACAGAATTTTTACAATTTTGCAGGGGCCGGGATGAAGTCCTCCTTCACTTTCCTGCTCCTGCTGTTGGGTATGTGGGGAAAAAAAGGAGATGGGATTTCTTCCAGGGATGCTCTTAGATGGAAACGTGGTGGTTAATATTTTCCCCCTCTCCTTTCCAGAAGCTGTGGTGAATGTCCGACCAGTGCAAGAAGGTGGGTTTTTGGGCCGTGGGATTTACATTAATAGATGATATTCCCACCCAAAATGGGGCTGTTTCTGCTTTGGTTTGGGAAGGTGGAAGGAAGTGGGGTTTCCTCATGGATATATGGAAATGCAATTTTTTTTTTTTTCCAGGAATCCCAAACCTGATGGGCTTCACCCCAAAATGCATGAGGCTAGGAACGGCTGGGGTGGGGGTGGACAAGATGGACGGGGGGGTTTGTCCTACAATACCTCTACCTCTGCCTTCCTGCAGCATCCCTGTTCTACCCCTACGGTTTGGACCAGAAAGACCAGAAAAACCCCAAACTTGATGACGGTTCATCGAAGAAGCTGTCCCTCTCCGTGCCCTTCACCTTCTATGGCAAAAAGTACCAAACCCTTTATGTATGTGAGCCGAAATGTTGTGCTCTCCTTGCATGTCTCTCCGTTTTCCATCTTTCCCTCATTTTTTTCGCTCCCCTTTTCAATCCATTTTGTCACGGGCCCATCCTTAAGTCAACCCTTCCGTGGGAGTGACCCACAGAAGACTTAATATGAGTTTTTCTGGTGCATCAAAGCATCCTCATAGGGTTAGTGGGTCTTGGAGGAGCCCTACACCCTTGGGTATGGCCAAGTTGACTTGTGCTACATCCCATCTTCCCCTTGGTTTTGATAGAGCTCTAGAGACAATAGTGACCTAAATACCTCCAGTATGGTCCTAGAGATATAAAAGTTGCTGGTGAGAGCATATCCAGATCCTGCATCCATCTCAAGAAGCCTGCAAGCACATCAAGGAGTTGACCCCATATCAGGGCTCCAATGCAGGCTCCCGTTGCTGCCCCGCCAGCGTTAATCCAGTTTCTTTTGCAGGTGAACAACAACGGTGTGATTTCCTTCGGCAGCCGGGTCAACCAATACACCCCCGATCCCTTCCCCCTCGCCGACGGGCGTTCCTTTGTGGCACCGTACTGGGGGGATGTGGACAACGTGCTGGGAGGGGACGTCTTCTACCGCGAGACCACGGACCCGACGCTGCTGGGGCTCATCACCAAGCAGATCAACCAGTATTTCCCCAAAATCCCCTTCACTGCCACGTGGGCTTTCGTGGCCACCTGGGACCACGTGGCCTATTACGGCTCCACCTCCAACAAGGTAAGGTGCAAGGCTAAGGCCAAATGAGGTCCCACATGCAAAAATTAATTTATTCTACCTAGCTCCATACAGAGAAACACGTGGACACGGGCAAAAGTGTTGTGGAAGGAGAATGAATTAGGCCCTCAGACTGGTCATCAGGATCAAAGACATCCTAAACTAAAGACAAGCCTAAACCATTGGCCTTTGCAACCCATTTATTGGTCTTATGACCTGTGTACTGGCCTTCATGCTTCATATGTTGGTCTTCATGTCCCATTTGTTGGCCCCATGGACCTTATATTGGCCTTAAGATCCACTCATTGGCCTTAAGATCCACTCATTGGCCTTAAGATCCACTCATTGGCCTTAAAATCCACTCATTGGCCTTAAAATCCACTCATTGGCCTTTCCAACCTATTTGTTGGCCCGTTCATTGGCCTTCAGACCCCCCCTTGTTGGCCCTATGACTCTTTCGTTGTCTGTATGACCCATTTCTTGGCCTTCACAGCTCATGCATTGGCTTTATGACCCACTCATTGGACCTCATGACCCATTTGTTTGCCCTACAATGCTTTTATTGGCCTCCACAACCCATCTGTTGGCCTTCATGAACCACCTGTTGGCCTTATGACCCATCCATTGGCCTTTGCCACCCACTCATTTGCCTTTGTGCCATATGAGGTGAAAACGTGTCCCCCAGTGCCTCTGTTCTACCCGCCAACCCTGGACATCCACACAAAACCCCACAGAGCTCCCCAACCATCCCAAAGTGCTGACATGCAGGTGTCGTATCCAAACCTTTACTCCATGATTAATTTACAGTTTTTTTCCTGTGTGGAATGTCAGCTTTTCCACCACACCATCTCTCTGGGCACCCCGTGCAGAGAAAGAGGCTCTGGTAGAGCACCAAAAGTATTTCTCTGAAGGTAGATGTGAGAAAAACAGCTTGGATAACCATGGCTTGACCAAGATGGCCTCTTTGCATGGGTCTAGGCAAGGAGTCTGCACTCATTTACACATGTCAGGGTCCCATCCATACCTTCTTGTCCCTCTTCCGATGGTGTAATTTGCTCCCTTCTTTCTCAGGGGAACACCTTCCAAGCCGCCCTGACCACCAACACCGAGACGTCCTTCATCATCCTCAACTATAAGGACATCCAGTGGACCACGGGGGCGGCGAGTGGTGGTGACGCCGAAACAGGCCTTGGAGGGACCCCGGCCCACGTACGTGGGGATGAATCAAAGGCAGAGGGAAATGGGATGAAGGGAATTAAGGAAGAGGGGAGGAGGTTGGCCTGTAATGTCATTTAGGAACACCATTAGGTTCGCCAGGTGGATAGCCCATAATATTCTTGGGGAGGACATCAGGTTCACCAGAGGTAGGAGGCTGACCTGCACCGTTTTTGGTGGGCCAACACCGGGTTTGCCAAAAATAGAGGGCAGCTCCATAACTTTGTGGGGAGGACAAAACCCGAGATGGGATGTTGGCCCATAACATATTTTGGGGTCACCAACACCAGCAGTAGAAGGTTGGGGTCAAGAACACCAACAGTAGAAGGTTGTCCCATAGAGTTAATTCCCTGTGGGGTTGGTGTTTAAGCCCCAAAATCCTCCTTTTCGTCCTATTTCTAGGCTGGATTCAACAGTGGAGATGAAACCAACTACTACAACATCCCCGGCTCCCGCACCGACGCCGTCATAAACATCACCAAGACCTCCAACGTCAACGTCCCGGGGCGCTGGGTCTTCCAGGTGGATGACTTCAAGGTGACGGGCGTCCCCACCGAGATGCCCAAGGTCGCCGACAGCAACAACTGCTGGCTGTGAGTCAGGTGTTTTTTTTTGAGGTGTGAATCTAGGGAAAAAAAAAATAGAATTGCAAAATAAGGACTTGGAAATTGGTATTATCTTCCCCAATACCCCGGCTTGCATGAATCTTGGTTTCTTCCTGCAGATAAACCAATGCAACTGGGACAGAAGGACTGTCCCCACTGGTCCTGTCCCCATTTTCCCCCTGTCAAACCCATGCAACAAACTCTGCCAGAGCAATAAAATTGCAGTCGAGACATCGTGGCTCCTGTGTTGTCTCCGTTTCTCACGTGTCTGTGTTCTTTTAGGGATTTTGGGAATTTGTGTGTATGAATTTATGCTCTTTGTGTGCAAGCATTTAGATTTTTTTTGCATTGTGTACATGAATTTATTTATTTATTAATTTTGGCCTCAGTGTGTGTGCATTTATGTGTTTTTTTTTTTTTTTTTAGTCTGTATATGCACATTTATGGGTATTTTTTGCCCTTTGTTAACAAATTTATGATTTTTTTTGTGAACGAATTTATGATTTTTTTGACTAGGTGCACAATTTAATGTTTATTCTTTGACTTTGTGTGTACGAATCTATGATTCTTGCACTCCATGTGCATGAATTTATGATTTCTTGTATTATATGCACGTATTCCCCCCACCCTCTAGCCTCACCCTCCCATTCTGCACGAATTTAGGATTTTTGCCCTCTGGGAGCATCAAGGGAACATTTATGATCTCCAGCGCTCCCTGCCTGCAAAAAAGGAAAATTCAAGTGGATTTGGAAAAAAAAAAAAAGGAAAAGAAAAAGAAAAGCCCCAAATTTGGCATCTCTGAGCAGCAACAATGGGTGCAAAAATAAAACCCTCAAAACACACAGACAAATTTTCCAAATGCTCTGATTTCATTATGCTTTTTTATAATCCTCAAATTTTCCCCATTTCTTGGCATTTTCATGCAGGGACATGAAGTCTGCCAAGAGCCCAAATGACTAATTTAGGGGAAAAATCCTAATTTTACGGGAAAAAAATCACCAGAATGACAAAGTGTTTTATTTATTTATTTATTTTTTCCCTAAAGAAAAGGTGGTCGTGGGAATGTGAACATGCAATACAACATGCAACACAAAACTCAATACACGCTAGGTATGCACACAACATTGATGTGCACAACACACATTTGTGAACACGTGTTTGTGAATGCACAATGCACATGCACACGCTAGATGCGTGCATAGCACATGGATGTGCAAAACGCATGTTTGCACACAACGTGCAACACAACCCGTGCATGCAACGTGACACACAAGCACGCGACACCCTAAGTGTGCACACAACACACGCAAATGTGCACAAAACACCCTCAAAAAACACCTGAGTCCCTAATTTGTCATCCTCCCCCAAATGCCTTGCAAAAACAAAAACGAGCCCTTCTTGCAAAAATTCCCACCTCCCTCCCTTTTTTTCTTTTTTAATTTCAGCTTCTTTTTTTTGACCTGTTTTTGCAATGATTGAACTTTCTTTTTGCATTTTAGCCCCATCCCAGTTCTGCAAAACCCTTTGCGTTCCAATTATGAGGCAATTTCCCCAGAAAAAATACTCTTTTTTTTTTTTTTTAACCAAGACCTTCTTAGTGAATCAGAATCAGCCTGGCCTTAATCAAAACCATGCATTCTTTCCTGTTTTCACCTCGTTTCTCGCCAAAAATGATGTCAAAGCACTGGGTGGGTCGGTCCCCCAGCGTCGTCTGCATTTGTCTTATATTCTCCCCTTTTCTGCAAAAAGTAATAAAGGGAGGAGCTGCCCTGGGGTTACTCTCATCATTCACTGCAAGAAAGGATTTGAGGACAGAAAGGAACACTTTGGGGCTGGATAAAAATCAGAGGCAGGTAAGGCTCTCCTGCAATATAGTTAAATATATGATTATATATACATTTGCTGTAAAAAGCCCCAAGTGTGAAAATTTGGCTGGAAATTCCCCAGATATCCCCGCTCCCTGCCACCACCCTTGGGTTTGATCCTGGCTGCAATTGAATTCAATTGTTTCCAGGATGATTTTGTGGGGAAAAAGGGAAAGGAAGAAAAAGAGGAAAGAGGAAGAAATGGGAGAAAAGGAGGGGAAAAGGAGAAAAAAGGGGGAAAGGGGGAAAAGGTGGAAAAATGAAAAAAGGGGGAAAAGGGAAGAAAGAGATAAAAGGGAAAAAAGAGGGGAAAGGAAAAAGAGGGAAAAGGGGAGAAGAAGATGAAAAAGGGAAAAAGGAAAGAGAAAAAAGGGAGAAAAAAGCAAATATGCTCAGAGGAGGGCTTGAATTTTGTAAAAATCTGGGGGGAACCAGGTCCATGTGAAGAAATGGGGGGATCTTGGATGAGGGAGGCACATATAAATGCCAAAAAAAAGCAGATTCTGGGGACAGGTGTAGGTGTGATAAAAAAGGAGATTTGAGGGACAGGTGTGAATGCAACAAACTTGGAAACTTATGGGATGTGTGCAAGTGAAAAGAAAAACTCAATTTTTTTTTGTTCTGTTTGTTTGGGACATGTTTGAATGGACGTGCAATAAAATGTTGAATTTTAGGACAAGTACAAGTGAAATAAAGCCAAGACTTTTGGTCTGCGTAGAAACATGAGTGCAATAACAAAATTCAGAGAATTTGCTCGTTTTCAATGATTTCTCACCTTCTGCAGCTGAAGTGCCATGGATGGCAGCCCAGGACGGAGGAAAGCCGATGTACCGCTGCGAGGCTGGACCGCCGTGTTATGGGGTGAGTTCAAGTGGGTTTGGATGCATCATAACCTGTAAAATCCCCTCCAAAATCACCTCAAAATACGATTTTTCAATTCAAAGGGACACATCTTGCACCCTCATCCTGTGCCACAGTTGAGAAGAGACAAAATTACCCCTCCAAAATATGTAGAAGGGAAACCAAGGGACAAAGACCCCACCCAAGACATGTTTTGGGGTGGTTTGGTTTAAAATAGGGCAATTTTCCTTCTCATTGCAACCCAACCCTGGCCAGGATTGTCTCCATGTGTGGCCATCCATATTTCCACCCCTGTGGCCTTTCTGAGAGGAAAAGGAATACTTTAAAAAGCCCAAACACTCTTCACGATTCCTCCATCCAGCATGAAACCCATCCAAAAATTTCACTTTTTGCCCAAAGAATTAGTTGTTTTTTCTCCAAAGATTTTTTTTTTTTCCAAATGAGAGTCCTCTAAACCCATATCCCTTTAAATCAACATTTGTTCCAATTGATAGACCTTCAAACTGGCAGTTCTCCCACTTGATATCCCTTCAAATCGATAGTCCATCAAATCAAGTCCATCAAATTGTTGTCTTCAAATCGATATTTGTTTCAATCACTGGTCCTTCAAATTGATATTTATCCAAAATTATATCCCTTCACATTGATAGTCCATTTAATTCCTTAACCACCGAGATTAAATCAGGTGCCACCACAAGCCCAGCTTGACTCTTTGTCCCCAGCTTGGGTTGCCAAATCTGAGTTTGGGGGTGATGAAGGCACCAATGGCAAAATTTCCTTTTCTAGGTCTTTTTTACCTGCTCAGCATCGCAGCATCAGCTCCTCATCACCTGGGGAAAGAGTTTGTGGTGGCCTTCATGCAGAATGGTTTGCAGCAGACCCTCAACAGTGACTTCAAGCTGCTCATCAGGGGTTATTCACCCTTCACGGCCGTAACCATCTCCATGAAGAAGCCAGGCTTGAGGATGACGGTGCAGGTGACCACTGGGCAAACTGTCCTGGTGAAGATCCCGCCCCAAGCCGAGATGGTGGGGAGCAAAATCTTTGACAACACAGTGGTGGTGAGGGCCAACAATGCCATCTCCTTGGTGGCCATCAACGAGAAACCCACCTCGGCAGACTCAACCGTGGTGTACCCCGTGCACAGCTGGGGCACGGAGTACCAAATTGTGACACCCAACGTGGGCACGGACCGCTACGGAGAGTTTGTGGTGGCTGCCTGGGATGAGCCCACCACCGTTGACGTGCACCTCAAAGCCACGGTGAACTACCAAGGCCAGTCTTACCCCCGGGGCTCAGTGCTCCCCATCAGACTGGAGCCCTTCCAAGCAGCCCAGCTCCAAAGCCCAGCTGATATGTCCGGCACTCGTATCGTGGCGCAGAAACCCGTGGCCGTCTTCACCGGCCACACTTGCCTGGCCAGATTTACCCAGTGCGACCATTTGGTGGAGCAGCTCCAACCCATTTCCAGCTGGGGTACCACCTTCATCGTGCCACCGTTGCCTTTCGACACTCAATCCGACATCGTCTATGTCTCCACCTCCCAAGTGACACGTGTGGAATCTCAACACGGGGCGAGCAAAACTTCTCGGGAACTACGGCCCGGCCGGTCGACGCTCTACGGACTCCAGGCCCCAAATCCTTTGTACCTCTCTGCCAACAACGGCATCCAGGTCATTTTTTTTGCTGATGGGGGTAATAAAGATTCTATCACTTACGACCCATTTTTTATGACCATCCCCGATGTCTCCAGCTACTGCCACTCCTACAACATCTTCGCTCTGGAAGGGTACAATAATTATGCCATATTGATTGCCAAGAACTCGGAGAAGGCTGGAATACTGTTCAACAAAACGCCGCTGGGAAATGTCGCATGGAAGCCTGTCCCAGGCACCGACTACTCCTGGGTCAGGCAGAGCTTGGGTGGTCAATTTGCTGTCCATACAGTGGAGCACAAGACGTCCCCCTTCGGGTTGCTCAGCATGGGGATCCGGGAACAGAAATCCTATGGGTTGGTGGCTGTGTGCGATAGTGGTGAGTGTCCTTTTGCCACCTTCACCTCTCCTTGCTCCCTTTTCACTTCCCTCCTCCACTGTATCAAAAGTGTGGTTGCAATACAAGGCCAAACCACATCTGAATTTATTCCTCTGAGTTGGGTGTTTCTAATGTTTCCTTTGAACCTCTGTAGCTAATAGATGCTAAGCTCATGTCGAGAAAAGTATTTAAAAATTGGCTCTTTGAGCTGAAACTTGTTGTTTCTCTTGTAGCACAAAGACAGGAAGCTCTGAAAAGTGGTAATTCAACCAACATGTCTTTGTATCATTTTGGGAGGGGATATTTCTTCTATGAGTAAATATATTGCCTATAAAAGGAGCCTTGAGCAATCACCCCAGATGTTCAAGTCTAAGTTTTGGGTGGTCAAACCTAGCCGGGATGAATTCATGCTTTAACAGAACGCAATCAGGTTGACCATCTACGGTGACAGTGACATTTGTGTGGCTCCTGAGGCCACATATATATATCAGTAAAAGTTGGTCCCACGATTAATTGTGTGCAATTTCTTCTAGATCCTTGCAGGGCCATGAAATGCCGCACGAAGGAGACGTGCAAAATGGAGAAGGGGGAGGCTGTGTGCGTGCATGACTACATGGGAACCTGCATGGGGTCGCAATCCCTGCAATACCACACCTTCGACGGGATGACTGTGGACATCCAGGGGGGCTGCACCTACACCGTCGCCAAATATTGTGGCAAGGATCCCACCCTGGTGCCTTTCGTTGTGGAGGAGAAGAAGAGCGAAGGCAATTTCAAGGAGTGGCTGACCAATGTCCTCGTGTACGGCTACAACATCTCCATCCACAAGGGAGAAGGTGGCAAAATCCAGGTGGGTTTTTCTGGGCCGTGGCAACGTTATTCTGGATAAAGCCTTTTGTGGAAAGTAGAAGTGTGGTGGGTGAAGCTGAAAACAAAAAAAAAAAAAATGAGGAGAACCACCAAAAACACAGCTGGGTAATTTTGCATTACAAATCAAGACAAGGGCAATTTTAAGATGTAATCCACGCCTCCAAGTGTGGGCATCTACTCCAGGGTGAAGTCAGTTTTATCCAAGTGATCCACCAACCACAGGTTTCTACCCCAGAAAGGCAGCCTAGGTGAGATATAAATCTATTTTTCAAGATTAGATGAGGTTTCTCCTACCCATAAAGTTTGGGAATACAGAGCTGGTCCTAACATAAACCAGATTTTAAGCTCAGAAATCAAAGGAGATGGTTCTCCCATGACACACTTCAGTTTTTACCTTTTGCCACTAAAACCTGTTGAGTATCTGGAGGGCAAGAGGCAAAATTTCTGGTTTAGGCTGATAATTGCTTCGTCTGGAAAGAAAATTCTCTTTCTTATATGATTTTGGGGGTGGTAAACTCTTGGAAAATAAAATGTGCACTGAGATTTAGTCCTTCTTCCCCTTCCCTCCAAGGTCAACGACCAACTCACCAGACTACCGGCCACCCTGAAGGACGGGAAAATCCAAATTTCCCAAAACGAGGGCAGGGTCATCCTGCAAACAGATTTTGGGATGCAGGTGACCTATGACGAAGACTGGGCCGTAATGGTGGCAGTACCCAGCAGCTATTTTGGGGCTACCTGTGGGCTCTGCGGGAACTTCAACGAGGATGCAGAGGATGAAATGAAACTCGCCGACGGCACTCAGGCTGCCAGTGTGGAGGATTGGGCTGAGAGCTGGCGAGATCCCTCCTGCCAGGATGATTGTGGAGGTCAAGGGACACTGCAGGACACGGAGGGCTGTGGTGAGCTTGGATGGGGGGAGGTTCCAAAGCATTTTGGGGGAGAAAAAAGGGAGATCTATGCATGGTTCTGGTGCTGGGTGCCTGGGAATTGCTGCCCAAGTCACTAAGCTGATGCTTGTAGGCATCAACTTGGCCAACATTTCCAGCACTGGAGAAGGGTTGTGTTGGTCTTTTCATGCCAAACCACCCCAAAACCTGTCTTATCTGACTTCAGATGTCCATAACATGCAGAATAATGTTTTTTTCAAGAGCTGTCCTCATGGGGTATCTTGGGGACCCCAAATTGCTTGTAGCATCAACTGAGACAGCCTCCAGTGCAGGAGCCCAATGTCTCTCTGCCTCAGGAAACTGCTCATCTCATCCTTTTTTAAGATCTTCTCAAATATCTTCCCCTTAGCTCAGAAATGCCCCCAAAACAGCCACTTCGAGACCTGCGGGACAGCGTGTCCTGCCACCTGCACCCACCCCAAAGCCCCCACGTCCTGCAGCAAACCATGCACAGCGAGCTGCCAGTGCGACGAGGGCTTCGTCCTCCATGACGACGCATGCGTCCCGGCAGAGTCCTGCGGTTGCTCCTACAACAACCGCTCCTACAAGGTCCAGGAAGAGTTTTGGGAGGACGGGAGCTGCCAGAGCCGGTGTCGATGCGAGGCAGGGGGCAAGGTGGCTTGCAAGAAGTCTGGGTGCAAGGCCCACGAGAAATGCACCATGGTTGATGGCGTCCCCAGCTGCCAGGCAAACAAGTACTTCACCTGCATCGGGACGGGAGATCCTCACTACACCACCTTTGACGGGTTGAAATATGACTTCCAAGGGACGTGCATCTACCAGTTTGCTGCCCTCTGCTCCCAGGACCCTGCACTGGTCCCCTTCACCGTCAAGGTGGAGAACAACAACAGGGGCAGCAAAGCCGTGTCCTTCACCAAAACCGTCACGCTGGAGGTCTACGGCAACACCATCAGCATGAGCCAGGAGCATCCACGCAAAGTCAAGGTAGGTGGCCACCAAGGACCTCTTGCAACCTGCATCCAAACTACTTATTAACTACATTGTCCCTCAAATCCTCTTTTTTAATTCATTCACGCTTCGATGGAAGCATCAATTTCTGTCTGCCGTCTCCAGAGGGAGCCCTGAGCAGCTAGTTTGGATTTCAACGCTTTATTTTTAAAACTTAGAGTTCTTCTAAAAAATTAGGAAAAGAAAAAGAAAAACAAAACAAAACAAAACAAAACACAACCCACACAGCTTGGTTTTGATGTGCTGGAGATGGGCTGTTTGTGCTCTGGTGAGCTGAGGAAGTAACAAATATCCATGAATAATAAGACAAATACTTCCACATTCAAAAGCATCCACTTTGGTTGACGTCTTTGGCTTCCTTTTTTCTGGTCCCATGTGGCTTTCTGAGTTAAAAATTCCTCTCTACCCTGGCACCTGCAAACTGACATAATCAGTTTGGGAAAGATTCAATTCCCGCCTTGTTTTTTGCTGAAGCGTTGCACAAAAGGCTGTGCTGTGACCATGCCTTTATTTTTCTGAGTAATCATGTTTTCAGTGTAAGAGAGAGCCCTTTCCCTGCAAGTCCTCCCTCTTCAAAGGGTTTTGAAGAAACACCCACATCGTGAGCAATTTGTCTTTGCCTGGGAATCCTTCCCCTTGCAAAGCTCTTTATGCAAATCTTGAGTGACTTTCACCTGTCTGATTATACTTCCCACACAAAGGGTTTGCCCCAAACATCCCATATTTGACATATTTGCATCTTCCAGGAAATCTTCCTCATGCAAAAGGTTTCGTGAACAAATAAATTAACAAAAGCCCCACAGATCCCAAGTTTGAAGAAACACCCAAATCCGGATCAATTTGCCTTTGCCTGAAAATCCTCCCTCTTGCAAAACATTGTGTGGAAGCACCCAAATCTTGAGTGATTTGCATTTGGCCACAAAACCCTCCCTGTGCAAAGGGTTTGCAAAAATCCCCCCCCACTGCCTTTGCCAGCGATCCTTCTTCTGCAAAGTGCTTTGCAAGAACACTCAGATCTTGGCTGATTTGCACTTGCCCAGAAATCCTCCCCGTTTTTGCAGAAAAGCCCCAGAAATCCTCCCCATGCAAAATGTTTTGCAAAAGCACCCCAATCTTGAGCGCGTTGCATGAACCCAACACCACCATGCCCCTCTTTACCTCCTTCCCCAGCTCAATGGTGCCTTCGTGGAGCTCCCGTTCACCCAGAAGGACCAGTTCGAGCTCTACCACAGCGGCGTCCATGGTTTTGTCCGCACTAAATTTGGCTTGCGGGTGAGCTTCGATTGGTACAGCTACGCGCGCGTCATCCTCCCCGATGCCTACGCCGGCGCCGTCTGCGGCCTCTGCGGCAACGCCAACGGCAACCCCGATGATGACTTCATCGCTCGTGATGGCAAACGTGCCAAGGATGAAATCCAGTTGGCCGATAGCTGGAAGGTTGGAGATGTCCCTGGTTGCTCGGCTGGTTGCGTGGGGGATTGCCCGGTGTGCAACGAAGAGCAGAAACGACTCTACCGTGGTGATGACTATTGTGGGGTGATCGCCAGGGCTGGGGGACCCTTCCGAAATTGTCACCGGGCCATCAACCCCGGGACCTTCCTGGAGGATTGTGCCTTTGATGCTTGTCAGTACAAGGGACGCCGGGACATCTTGTGCAAAGCCATCGCTGCCTACATGACGGAGTGCCAGAGCAACGGCGTCGGCGTGGAGCAGTGGAGGACGCCGTCCTTCTGCGGTGAGTGGGGATGAAGGGAGGTTTCTCCCCCTGTTTGGCCAGAAAATAAGAGTTCAAGCCCAACTGCGTGCTCTTGGCTTTGCTTAGAGCCAAAGGGAATACAAAATGCCTCTAAAATTGGGTTTGTTTGCCCCACTCTCAACATTTTCCAGTGCAACTACAGTATCGTCTCCCTCCATGTCTCCAAGGCCAGATGATGAGTTAAGATGCAATCACAGATGTGGAAAAAGTCCCTCAAACTCACTGCCAAAGCAAAACTCATCTTCCTTCATGCATTGCTGCAAAATAAATCCATACTGCCCTCCATGTTCTTCCATGCAAGGAAGGAAAATGAAAAATAAATCCCAATTTCCCTCCAAATTCTTACACAATGCATGGGAGAGAAATGCAAAATAAGCTTGTATTGCTCTCCGGAGCTGTAATGGTGCTCCACCACCAAAGACTTGCTTGGATTTGCTCCTCAAGCCTCAGTGCAATGAGAGAAATCCTCTCCCTGACATTTTTGGCTGCAAATCTGAGCAGGGCTTTGAATTTTCTCCCCTTCTTTTTGCAGCCCCTGTCTGCCCTCGCCATTCCCACTATGAGCTGTGTGGGAATGGCTGCCCGACCACGTGCCGGGGCCGAGCCAGCCCCGAGGGCTGCGCATCAGCTCCGTGCACCGAAGGCTGCTTCTGCGACGAAGGTTTCGTCCTCAGCGGCGCTGAGTGCGTGCCGGCGAGCGAGTGTGGCTGCGAGCACCGGGGCCGCTATTACAAGAAGGGCGAGGATTTCTATGCCTCGTGCCGGGAGAGGTGCATCTGCAAAGCCAACGGGGTGGTGGAGTGCAAGGAAGCCACCTGCGGTGCCCACGAGGAGTGCCGAGTGGAGGATGGGGTGCTGGGGTGCCACCCTGCCGGCTACGGGCGGCTGGTGGTGTCGGGCGACCCGCACTACGTAACGTTCGACGGGAGAGCTTTTGACCTCCAGGGGTCCTGCAACTACGTCCTGGCACGGGTCTGCAAGCCAGATCAGCGACTGGCTAACTTCTCGGTGCTGCTGGAGCACGATGTCAGCGGACGGGGCAACGTGGCCCTGACGAAGAAGGTGGCCGTCTCCATCCACGGGTATACGGTCAGCATGGAGAGGGGTCGGAAGTGGGAGGTGACGGTAAGTTGGAAGGGCTATGTGCCTCGGTGCATGCAGGCATGCAACAACACACCTTGATGCATCCATGCATGTAAAAGAAAAAAAAAAACACAAAACCTTGGTGCATCCATGCATGCACGCCAAAATCCCCTTGGTGCATGCATGCATGCAAAAAACCCTCAGTGCATTCATGTATGCATGCAAAAAAACCCTCAGCACATGCATGAATGCAAAAAAAACCCCTCAGTGCATGCATGAATGCACCCTTCCACTCAGTGCATCCATGGATCCATGCAAAAACCCGTTGGTGCATGCATGCATGCGTGCAAAAATCCCTCCGTGCATGCGTGCAAAAATCCCTTCATGCGTTCAAAGTCTTCCTGCATGCAAAATCTCCCCACTGGTGTCAGGACATCCCCCAGCTCTTGGTGCACACGTCTGTGCAAAATCTTGGTGCATGCAAAATGCCCTGGTGCACGTGTAAAGGCAAAATCCCCTGGCTGTGAAGTTGGGATGTCCCTGTCTGCCAGTGCACATGTTTATCCAACCCCCTGGTGCACATGTGCATGCTAAACCCCTCCTTAGGAAGCTGGGATGTCCCCATCGCTTGGTGCACATGTGTGTGCAATATCCCCTGGTGCACATGCACATGGAAACAAAAAATCCCCTGGTGCATGCATGCACACCAAATCCCCTGCTAAATGCATGCATGAAAAATCCAGTGCTGCACATGTGCATTCAGAATCACACCAAAACCCTGTGGAGCATGTGTGCACACAAAGTCTGTTTCATGCACAAGGTGCACAAGAGCATGCAAAAGCCCCTTGTGCATGTAAAATCATGCCAAAGATGGTGCACGTGTGCAGGAAGAAACTTGTAGGTGCGTGCTTGCATGCATACAAAATCCTCTGGTGCACATATGTGTGCAAAATCACCTGCTGGGTGTGCAAATGCAAACCTGCCCCTCGTGCTCTGTTCATACCTCAGGTGGACGGGGAGCACTTCACGCTGCCGCTGGTGACGGAGGACAAGAAGCTACGGATTGGCCAAGAAGGGAACAACATCGTCCTCCAGACTGCCGCCGGCCTCCGGCTCCTCTACAACGCGGCCACCTACCTCCTCATCACCATCCCCGACGCCTACCGGGGCCGCGTCTGCGGGTTGGGTGGCAACTTCAACGGGGACCCCGGTGATGACTTCCAGCTGCCCGGGGGGTCCTTGGCGAAGAGCACCGAGGAATTTGTCACCTCCTGGAAGATGCCGGCAGAAGACGGAGCGTGCACTGACGGTTGCAATGGCAATGCTTGCCCCATATGCGATGCCTCCGCCACTGCTCCCTACAGCGCCAGTGACTCCTGCGGGCTCATTCGGGACCCAATGGGACCTTTCGGGATGTGCCACCACCGGGTGAGCCCGGTAGAGTATTTCCACCACTGCCTCCATGATGTCTGTGTTGCTGATGGTGCCCGGGATGCCCTGTGCCACAGCCTCCAAGCCTACGCTGCTGCTTGCCAAGCTGCCGGGGCTGAGATTGGAGGATGGAGAACGGTGACTTTTTGCCGTAAGTACTCCAAATTATCTGCATGGAAACACTTTGAGCCCTATTTTTCCCTCTGAGCCACATTTCCCCGCATCAAAACCCTCCAATTTTGTGATTGTGTCCCTGCTTTTGAGGCAAACCTTTGCCATCCGGACCAAGACGATGTATGAATGACCTGCATAAAATCATGCAATGCTGCTTTTTGCTTAAAGCCACCCCAAATCTATGAGACAGCCTAGAAATGCTTTCAAACCTCACCCAAAAAGCTCATTTGAGGGCTTCAATTGCCTGTTTCCCACTCAAAACACCCTGAAAGAAAGACATTTCTGCTCACTACCTCCAAAACTTCGATATTTATGTCAAAAGATTTTGAAACAGGAGTCCCTCTAATTTGCTTCAGAGGTGATTAGTGGCATGCAGATGCTTTAATTTGGATGCTAAAAGCAGGGTTTGATGGCTTCAGCATGTTTTGGAGCTGCCAGAGATGCCCAAGACCATCAGTTGTGCATGGGTCTTCCACCCCCCATTGGCTCAAGCAAAAGCAGTGACATTTTTGGGGCAATAATGGTATTTTTCCTTTTTTCCCAGCCCTCTCCTGCCCACCCCACAGCCACTATGAGCTCTGCACCCGTACCTGCGACTTCACCTGCGCCAGCCTCTCCGTGCCGGCACCATGCAGCTGGACGTGTTTTGAGGGATGCCAGTGTGACGATGGGTACCTCTTCGACGGAGAAGCCTGCGTGTCCTTGGAGCAATGTGGCTGCGTGCACCAGGGACGGTATTTTAAGGTGAGGTTGGCCCTCGAGGCTTGGTGCTTTTAGTGGAAATCAGGTTGAGGAAGGATTGTGGGGTGGGTTGTCCCATCTACTTGATGGGACTGGTTTGGGGGTTTGATCATCGGTGGGGTAGATTGTCCCATGGTGTCAATGCAGCAGGTTTGGGGACTCAATCTTTGATGAGATGGGTTGTCCCAACTAGATGATGCAACTGGTTTGGGGTCTCCGTCTTTAATGAGCTGGGTTGTCCCATCTAGATGATGCAAAGGATGTGGGGGCTCAATCTTTGAGGAAGTTGGTTGTCCCATCTAGTCAACACAACTTGCTTTGGGACTCAGTCTTCAATGTAGGGGGTGGCCACTTCATTTTAGGGACACATGTCCAAAATCATGCAGTTAATAGCATCTTAAAGTGCCTATTTTGCTCCACTGGACTGGAGGGTGATTAATTTGTTGAGTTGCACAAATTTCACCAAATGGACCTCATGGTTTTTCTACCTCTTTGTGGGACATCTCCGTTCTTTGAAGCGGAGAGGTTTGGGGGGTAGTTTGGAGGTGGCATCCATGTGGACTAACCTCTGAGCCTTTCCTTTCGAGGCGGGTGAGACCGTCGTCTCCAACAACTGCTCCACGAAATGCAACTGCCACCCATCCCGGGGACTCATCTGCGAGGCCACCCGGTGTCCCCCAGACAAGGTCTGTGCCACGCGGGAAGGGGTGCAGAGGTGCATCAAGCAGGAAGGCTGGTGCCGGATCTCCCCGGGGGCCTCCTTGACCACGTTCGACGGTGCTGGAGGGAGGCTTCCCTTCAGCGGCACCTACAAAATCGCTGCCCTCTGCGACGAGCGGTCGCCCAACTGGTTCAAGGTGGTGGTGGAGGTCAGCGAGTGTCGGGATGACGGCATCCCGGCCGCCGTGGCTATCTTCGTGTTCTTCCGTGACGCTTTCATCACCGTGAATAACAACATGGAGGTGTGGGTAAGCTGGAGCGGGCCATGGACGATCCTTGCAGCCAAAGAAGATGGGAAATTAAATTAAGAGGCAGAATTTGGGTGGGGTTTTCCTGCTCTTCCTTTCAGTCCTAAATTCAAAATGATCACTAAAGTTAGTTTATCTTCTGGGTGCAAAACCTGAGATTTTTGGCCCATTTTAAATTACCACTTCAGGATGAGGCTGAAGGTCTCCTTTTGGGATAGACACTGAGACATTTATGTTGAGCTGGGTAGTCTTACCTAAAGAAAGACATTTACCAACTGCAGTTTAGAGACAAAATATTGCCCAAGAGTCTTAAGCATGACTAAATGACTCAATGACTCAATGACTAAATGACTAAATGACTTCATCTCCTTGATGAAGTTTTAAAGGGATTATTGCTCTGGTGCAATATGTGGTCCCATTGTCCACGGAGCCTTCAACACCAAGATCATTGACTTGTGCTGCATCACTTTATGGGGTTGTTGGCATTTCAAACCCATTTCTGGCATTTTTCATCCCTGCAGGTGAACGGTCTCTTCACCCGCCTGCCGGCGGAGGTGTCTGAAGCTATTTCCTTGAGCACAGCGTCAGGGAACGTCACCATCTCCCACACATCAGGGTTGGACGTGCTCTTCGGCCCCAGTGGGGAGGTGACCTTGACCGCAAGGGCCGCCTTGGTCAACCGTCTCTGTGCCCCCTGCGGCAACTTCAATGGGGACGCCAGCGATGACCTGAAGCTGCCCGACGGCCGCACCGTGAGGAACATCGCGGATGTCATTGATGCCTGGAAAGCCAAGGATTTTGCGGGATGGTGAGTAACCCCCAAAGAACCCTTCCAAAATGTGGGTTGGTATTTTTTAAGCCTGGGCAAGCAAGAGGGTAGGGAACAACCTCCGTGGGGCATCAAAGGGTTGGGCAAGGAGGCATCTGGAAAGGACTTCTCCATCTTCTTTGGTTTCATCCACAGCGACTGACACACAAACCCAAGGAAATTATTCTGGTAAGTGACTCTGCTCCTTTGCTGTCACGTCTCACGCTACAAACACCCCTTCGGCCCCATGGTTGGATGAGGCTTAGTGTGATCGACACTCCCTAATGAATTCCTTGAATAATTGGGGTTTTCTGGTGCCTCGGCATGGACTGGTGTTAGAGGCATGCGTACAAAGAGTAAACTTCCAATGCACTAGCTTTGATGTAGGACATCCTGGATGAAATGCTTTTTTGGCCATAATCATGATGATCAGTAAAGATTTATTTGTAAAAAGATAAAACTGCAAAGATGAAGCTGAAAAGTGGTACTCCAGCATCTCATGGGATGTCTTTTGCTCCACTATGCTCCTCAGCCCAACATTTTCTCCCCGTGAGAAGCAAAGAGGAAAGAGAGAAATACGGGGCAATTTGGCTGAACAGCGATTTCAGTGAATAAAGAACAAACTTGCTAAAAATAGGGTGATTTTGCTAAACACAGAACGATTTAGCCAGAGCGATCCTGCCAAATACAGAGTGATCTTGCTGAATACACTGTGATTTTTTGAATATAGGGCCATCTTGCCAAATACAGATCAATCTTTCTGAGTATTGTCATTTGACAAATGTACAGCAATTCAGTGGAAAATAGGGTAATCAATCTTGCTGAATATAAAGTGTTTTCACTAAATATAGAGCAATTTTTTCAAGTATAGTGCAGTCTTGCCCAATATAGAGCGCGCTTAGCAAACAGAGCAATCTTCTTGAATATACTACGATCTTGACAAATACAGATTGATTTTGCAAAATACAAAGGAAACTTGTTGAATATAGGGTGATTTTTCCAGTTAATGAGCAGTCTTGCCCAACATAGAGCCCTTTTGCCAACTGTAGACATTTTGCCAACTTCAGGGCAATCCTGAAATCATTGGTGAAGGGCAATGAAGATGCTTCCAAGGGCTGTTCCATCTCCACTTCCCGCTTGCTTGCCTGCACGCCTTGCCCTTGTGTGCCCACTAGCTTGCCCTCACTCCACTGCCTTCCCCAGCCCTCCCACCACGCTGCTTGCCCTGCACAGCACCTCCACACCAACGCATGACACCCCAACATGTCCTCACGCAACGTTTTAACCCCTGCTCTCCCTCCGCTGCGGGCTACGAGGATGCTCCTGCAGGACATCAGACAAGGTTGCATAAGGGGGTGGTGGACGGGGAGGGAACTGCAATTTTTTGGGGCGACATCCATGATGTGGAGGACGAAGGCAACAACACTTGAAGGTGGTAGCCGGGCTTGGAAGCTTTTTCCCCAATCCCCTGCTTTGGGATGGGATTAGCCCCATAAAAACATGGTTGCATTGGGATGGGATTAGCCCAGTAAAAACAAGGTTGCATTGAGCAAAACTCACCTTTTGGGAAGGGGAAGATGCAACGTTTCTACCTCCTGGTGGGGATGCGATGAGGAAGAGGAAGGTCTAGTGGTTCCTCTTCCAAGAGGGACCCTGATGGCTGCCCGTGTTTCGTCTCTTCCAGCCGCGCCTCCAACATCGTGCGGATGGAAGTGGAAGCCCCCGTCTACCCCGTGCAGTAGACGAAACCACGAGGGGGCAGAGGCAAGAGGACAATTTTCACGCACACCAGCTCATGCACTTCTTGTAAATAGTCCTGCAGAGGTTTTCATGCATATAGAGGCACCAAGCGACGTCTCGGGTTGAGTTTCTGCAAGTGCAGAGGGAAAACCAGCACTGAGCTATGACGGACGTCTACGGTAGGAAGTCACTCGGCCTCAAATACACACACAAAAAAAAAGGGCAAAAGCTTGATCTGGCCTCAAATTAGTGAGAAAAAAAAAAAAAAAAAAAGGTGTTTTAAAGACCTGATATATTCAGGTAGAGCCCAATGCCGAGATAACCCATCCACACCGGAGCGGCCTGAAGAAAAGCACAATAAATACCCTAATCCACAACGAGCACAAAATGGAGGGTGGCAGACCCAAATCCCTGCCATTTTTCCCTAGAAATGCACTGTTCCTGTTGACTGTTTTCAGTATAATGCTGCCTGCTGTTGGGTTAAAAATAAACCTTTTTTACAATGTTTTTTTTTTTCTCATTGTTTGGGGTGGTTTTTGGAGTTTATTTATTTATTTATTCATTTATTTTGCTCTGCAGTTCCTGGGGTGAGGGGAAAAATGGGAATGGTCTTCTCTGCTTCCATTGTTTTTGGGGAATCACCTCAAAGTTTTGCTCACAGTGAAACAACCCAACGTATTTCTCAAAGGGAAATATCCAGATTTATTTTCCATGTTGGAATAACCCAGCATAACTCTCAAAGGGAAATAACCCAATGTTATTCTCAAAGAAAAATAAACCAACATAATTCTCAAAGAAAAATAACCGCCGTAATTCTCAAAGAGAAACAACCCAACATATTTCTCAAAGGGAAATAACCCGACATATTTCCCAAAGGGAAACAACCATGTTTATTTTCTATGTTGAAACAACCCAACATAATTCTCAAAGGGAAATAACCTGGCATAACTCTCAAAGGGAAACAACCAGATTTATTTTCCATTTTGAAAGAACACAACGTGCTTCCCCCCATAAAATAACCTATCATGTTTCCTGCTGTGAAATCAATCCAACTCATTTCCCATCGTGAAACTACCTGACACATTTCCACTCGAGAGCACAGCCAAATTATTGTGGAAACGACACAAACACAAGCTCAGCTCTTGTGTTTAGAGACACAACAGACTGAGAAATTAAATCAAAGAAGGAATAATAAATTAAAATGAAATGATAAATAAATGATAAATTTAAATTAAAGCAAAGAAAGGTTTTTTTTTTAAAAAAAAGAGAATTTGCTGCTAAATAAATGAATTATTGGGCTCGTTGTAGCGTGCAGCTTGCTCAAATTGACAGCAGACATGTACAGACATGAATCTTCTCCCTGGGAGGTTCTTTTTTATGTAATACTTGACTTGACTATCAGTATTTTGAAAAGATAAAAAAAGAGAAATAAATTGTTTCCTATGAAATCCATGCAAGGTCACTTCAAGTCCACCAAAATCTTTATTTTCATCAGCTCAGCAGGAAATTATTGTCATCAGCAGCTGCTTGACTTCTGGAGCTTTTCACTTCAAGCAAGAATCCCACAACAATAACAAGTTTTGTGCAATCCCTCATAACTGGAGAGAGGGGAAATTATCCTAAAGTGGTTAATGACAAAAAATTCCCAAGCAATTAATTATAAAACCATCCCAAAGCATGATAACAAACCCCAAACTATTTGTAACAAACCCTAAAGTCATTAAAAAGAAAAAAAAGTCAAGTATCCCTAAATTAGTTCAAAGCATTTATAATGTATCCCCAACCAATTAAATCAAATCCCAAAGCAATTCTAACAACATCTCAAAATTTATTACAAAAGGAGGAATTCTAGCAAACCCAAAGAGATTCTAAAAACATCCTCAGACCGTCATAAATCACCCAATTTTGGCCATTCACAACCTGCCCTTGAAAAATTTAGCAAGTGATGATCTTCCCCAGAACATCAAATTTACCAGATATCATGCAAAACCTGTGATAAATTGACGGTGATTAATCACTGCCTGGTTTTGGATGTCCTCCCCAGGCACAGGACTTAATCTACTACTTTTGAGCCCAAATATTTGTGTGGAGTCGGAGCTCGACAATTTCCCTGGAAAAATGTTTTCTCTTGTATAGTTGATAAACCGGAGGATGTCAATTCTAGCGAAGGGCATTCATCTGGGAATTAAAACCCAGCAGTGAAAAAAAAAAAGCATTTTTTCCCCTCAAAACAAAAATAAATAAATGGAGGTGACCACATGTGATCAACCCTTTCCAAGCCGGGTCATGCAATGTCAAAACAGGGTGCAACCCCCAGAACAAGGGGCACGTGGCAATCAGTGCAAAGCACACTGTGGTTCAAAACAACGTACAGTGACCCTACAAAAAATGCATTGCAACCCCACAGCAAAGCCGATTGCAAACCAGAGCAAGACACGTTGAAATCCAAAGCAAGGGGCATTGCAACCCTCAGCGAGGGGCATTGCAACCTAAAGCAAGGGGCATTGCAACCCCCAGCAAGAGACTTTGCAACCCAAAGAAAGGGGCATTGCAACCCAAAGCAAGGGGCAATGCAATGCAAAACGAGGGGCATTACAACCCCCAGCAAGGAGCATCGCAGCCCCCAATGCAAGGGGAATTGCAACCCAAAGCAAGGGGCATTGCAACCCAAAACAAGGTGCACTGCAATGCAAAAAAAGGGGCACTGCAATGCAAAATGATGCACTTTGCAACCCCAAAGCCACAGACACCGAAATCAAAAACCTGCCAGGCCACCATGCTTTGCACCCTCCCAGCCCCCATTGTGCAAGGCCGTCACTGCTCTTTATTTACCTCCAGGGAGCAGAAATATCAGGTGTGTCCCCCCTCCCCTGGGGCCCTGTCTCAGCTATCCCATTGCAAAAGCAAAGACGCAAGCGGGAGGCGAAGGCGGCTTTGGCAGCGGGAGACCCAAATTTCCCAGAAACCGGAGAGGAGCTGGCGGGACGCCCAGCTGCTTTTGCAACCTGAGCCGTGTTTGTCCAAGCCCTCCGCTCTGTGCTCACAAGCAAGGAGCAGCAAGGAACCCAGTGCACATGTTATTTTTTTGTTGTTTCTTTGCGTTTTGTTTTGTTTTTGCAACCCCCTTCTCAAAACTCCCAACTCCAACCAGATTTTGGTTGCAGTTTTCAGGCAAAGGGGAGGGAAGCATGCAAACACCAAGGGGCTTTTTTTCTTTCCCTTGTGCAACACCCGGATTATTGCTCTGCAAAACGAAACGGATCTTTAGCAAGGAGCAACACGCTTCCCTGGGGGTTAATCCCCTCGTAACCGCTGTGTAAACCAGCGATTTCACAATCCCGCCTGTGAAAAGCAAATTTATTTATTTATTTTCACCCCAAAAAGGAATCCGGATCCAAGAGGTTTCAGAGCGTTTTGTTTAAAATTCGTCTCTGTGAGATTGTGGAGGTGGAAGAAAAGCAGAGGTGGGGAGAGAAGGTAGTGCAGCAGGTCAGAGAGCAGAGGAAAAACAAATAAATAAATAAAAAAGGAGATATAATCCCATACAGGGAGCAAATGCAAAAAGAGCAGTAATCTAACCTGAAGCAAACTAAAAAAGGGCAGAAATAATTTGTGTCAGGTGCAAATGCAAAAATTGCGAAGATTTAACCTGATGCAGATGCAAAAAAGAGGGACAAATAATTCAGGTCAGGTGCGAATGCAAGCAGTGCAATGCTTCAGCCTGGTGCAAATGCAGAAAGAGCAAGAGAACCTGATGCAAATGCAAACAGGTGGAGAGATAATTTAGCCTGGGTGCAAATGCAAACAGTACCAAGTGATAAAAGGGCGAGAAATAGTCCAGCTCAGGTGCAAACGCACAGACTGTAATGATTTAACCCAGTGTAAATACAAAAATGGGGAGAAATAATCTGGGTGTGAATGCAGAAAGGGCAATGATTTAACCCGATACAAATGCAAAAAGAAAAAGAAATGGTGTGCCCCAGGTGCAAATGCGAAAAGTACATTAATTTAGCAAAGGGAGAAGTAATTTAGTCTTGACATAAATGTGAACAGTGCAAGGATTTAAGGTGGTGCAAATGCAGAAAATGAGGAGAAACTATTTGGGCCAGGAGGAAATGCAAAAAGTGCAAGGATTAAAGCTGGTGCAAACGCAACCCTCCCCCCGCCCCCCATAAAAAAAATAAAAATAAAAATAAATTTAACTCAATGCGGATTAAAAAAAAAAAGAGGGAGAAAATCTTGCAAAAAAAACTCTCAGTGTTGCAAATCTGTGGGGCATGATGGGATGGCAGTGTGTGATAAAAACACGAGGGGCTGTGGTGTTTTGGGGAGAATTATTGGGGGATAGGGGTGGGAAGGGGAAATCATTGCCTTAGGGATAAACATTAGGGATTTAATTTTTTTTTTCCCTAGAAAATGCCTTTTTTTAAAAAAATGACGGAGGTTTGCAGGCTGCTGAAGCTGGAGGGGTTGGGCCCAAACCCTAAAAAAGACCCATAAATTTTGGGACTCCCCTCTACGAAGATGACCAAGGGGGTCCCAAAGGTTTTGGGGGACCCCAAACCCTCCAGGGACCCATGAATTTGAGGACACCTCTCCATGAAGGTGACCAAGGGGGTCCCAAGGGTTTTGGGGGACCCCAGACCCTCCAGGGACCCACGAATTTGCGGACACCTCCGTGCAAGGCGACCCAAGTGTCTGGGCCCCCCTTGACCCCTTCCTTATTTCCCAGCCATGGTGGGGACGCCCATGAGGGCGTTGCACTGGTCTTACTGGGAGGTGAGTGCTGGGGGCGGGGACTCGGGTGCTGGCGTCCCCGTGGGGTGGCTCTGGGACACCCGGGCCCCTTGCTCACACTCCCGTGTCGCTGCTGCCATCTACTGCCCGGCCTCGGGCCTGCGGGAGGCCATGCTAAGGAACACTAATGCGTGCTCTTGCACTTGGCCGCACCCCCTCCCCCCCCCCCCCGCCTTTTGCATTGCATTTTTGCACCCACTTCTTGCATCACCTTTTGCACCACCGTTTGCATCACCTTTTTCGCACCCTCCTCTTGCATCACATTTTTTGCATTTGCTTTTGCTCCCCCTCCTTGCACCCTCCTGTTGCATCACGTTTTTGTACCCGCTTTTGCACTGCCTTTAATAATCCCATTTATACCTTTCTTGCACTCCCTTTTTCCATCACCTTTTGCATTTTATTTTTACATCGCCTTTTGCATTGCATTTTTGCAGCCCTTTTTGCATCTCCTTTTGCACTCACTTCTTCCATGCCTCCTTTTGCACCTCGTCTTGCTTCCTTTTTGCATCTCCTCTTGCACCCCTCCTCTTGCTTCCCTTTTGCATTTCCTGTTGCACTGCATTTTTGCACCGACCTCTTGCATCCTTTTTTAGCACCGGGGCGATGCTGTGAGCTGTCTCCATGCTTCCCATCGCTGTCCGACCACTGCAAACCATCATTGCAAGTGCCACTGTGGCCATCTCCTACCTTTGCACCAGCCCCAAGCTCTTCTTGCTGCCAGTTGCACCCATCAAGAAATATTACAGCTCCTATTGCCCACCCAGAATCAGTTTGGTGTTGCATGCTGCTGAGGATGCAATGGTAGTGTTGCATGCTCCTCAGGGTGCAAATTCAGTGTTGCACACCCCTTGGGGTGCAATTTCAGTGCTGCATGCTCCTCAGAGTGCAAATTCAGTGTTGCACGCTCCTTGTGGTGTAAATTTAGTGTTGCATGCACAAGTTGCACTGGGATTTGGGGCTTGAAATGCACAGGTTGCACAGGGATTTGGGGTTTGCAATGCACACACTGCACTGGGATTTGAGGTTTGCAATGCACACATTGCACGGGGATTTGGGGTTTGCAACGCACACATTTCACAGAGATTTGGGGTTTACAACACACCCTCTCAGCACTCACCTCTCCTTCCTACCCACAGCACTGCCATGCCTGGAAAGCAGCCACTACAATGCCTGCAGCTCTGCCTGCTTGCACCGTGCACCCCACAAAACTGCTCAGCACCCTGCCAGAACACCCAGGGCTTGGTCCTCTGCAATGGCACCTGCATGGTGGGGACCTACATTATGTCACCTTCGATGGGAACTGCTGTGATTATGGGAGCGGTTGCTTCTACGAATTCACTGGGACGTGCGAGGTGAGCAGGAAGCTGGTGGGCTTCCAGGTGTTGGTGCAGGATGAGGCTCGGGGGCTGGTCTCCTTCACATGCTTGGCGTGGGTCATCGTCTATGGGTACAACTTCACCTTCAGCCAGGACTTCCCAAGGAAGGCATGGAGAGGGCGGCCCCAACACAGGGCCTTCAGGAGGTTTTGGGGGGGTGATGAAAACATTATGGAGTGCTGAGGGGTGTGGGGAGCAGGGTGGGGGACTTGGAGGGTTGAGGTTGGCCTTGGCCTTGGTGTTGGGGCTGGCCTTGGTGTTGGGGTAGGCCTTGGTCTTGGCCTTGGCCTTGGGGTTGGCATTGGGGTAGGCCTTGTGGCCCCAACATGGGCCTTCAGGGGTTTTGGGGGGTGCTGGGAGCATGGTGGGGTGCTGAGGGGTGGGAGGAAACGGGTGAGAGACTTGAAAGGTCGGGGTTGGCCTTGGCCTGGGGGTTGGGGTAGGCCTTGGGATTGGGGTTGGTGTAGGGGTAGGCCTTGTGGCCCTAACATGGGGCCTTCAGGGGTTTTGGGGGTGATGAGAGCATTATGGGGTGCTGAGGGGTGTGGGGAGAGAGGTGGGGGACTTGGAGGGTTGGGATAGGCCTTGGTGTTGGGGTAGGCCTTAGTGTTGGGGTAGGCCTTGTGGCCCCAACATGGGACCTTCAGGGGTTTTGGGTGGTGATGGGAGCATGATGGGATGCTGAGGGGTGGGAGGAGAGCAGTTGGGGACTTGGAGGGTTGGGGTTGGCCTTGGTGTTGGTGTTGGGGTTGGTCTTGGTGTTGGGGTAGGCCTTGGTGTTGGGGTAGGCCTTGTGGCCCCAACATGGGGCCTTCAGGGGGTTTGAAGGGTGATGGGAGCATGGTGGGGTGCTGAGGGGTGGGGGGCGAGGGGTGGAGGACTTGGAGGGTTGGCCTTTATGTTGGGGTTGACCTGGGTGTTGGGGTAGGCCTTGGCCTTGGGGCTGGTGGAGGAATCACCCAAAACACTCTGGGCAACCTCTCTGGGACCCCCTAAACCTTCCAGAGACTGCTCCAGGGACCACAAAACCACTGCGAGCACCCTCCTGTTACCCCATGGACACCCTAAGTACCCCCTGGGACTCCCTAACCACCCTGAGACCCCTAAATTTCTACAGGGACCCCCCTAACCTAACCCAATCTGGGGTCCCCCAAAACCCTCCATGGACCCCCAAAACCACCCCAGAGACACCACAGACTTCCACAGGGACCCCCCTCAGCCCCCCTGCAAGCCCCAAACTCCTCCAGAGACCCCAAAAATGGCCCCAGAGACCCACTCAGATCACCCTAGGGATCTCCTAAATCCCACTGAGATCCCCAAAATGCTCCAGAGACCCCTCAGAACACCCCAGGGACCCCTTAAATACCCCATTAGGACGCCCAAGCTGCTCCAGGACCACCCCAAATCCCAGCAGGGACCCCCATAAACCATCCCAGAGTGCTCCCAAACCCTCCATAGAACCCCAGACCTCCTCAGGGACCCCTTCAGGCCCCCCAGAACACCCAAATCCCTCCAGGGTCTCCTCAAATCAGCGTAGGAATCCCCTAAATCCCCCCTGGGACCCCCAAACTGCTCCAGTGTCCCCCCCAAACCACTCAAGGACCCTCCAGACCCTCTGTGGATCCCCAAATCCACCCCAGAGATGCCCCAAATCTTTCCAGGGACCCTCTCAAACCACCCCAAGGACATCCCCATAATCACCTCAGGGACACACTAAATCCCTCCTGGGATCCCCAAACCCCTCCAAGAACCATCCTAAACCACCCCAGGGTGTACCCAAACCTTCCATGGACCCCCAACACCACCCCAGAGACCCCTTCAACCCCCCCCAGAACCCCTCCAAACCCCACCACAGGGACACCACCCAAATCACACCAGGAAGCCCCCTGTATCCAACATGGGGACCCCAAACCCCTTCAGATATCCCCCAAAACCACCCCGTAGACCCCTCAAACCACCCCATGGGCCCCCCAAACCACCCCATGGACCCCCCAAACCACCCCATGGACCCTCCAACCCTCCCCAAGCACCCTCCAACCTACCCCAGGGCCCCCCTAAACCAGCCCAAGCCCCCCAAATTTCCCCAGCTACCCCCCAAACCTGCCCAGGGAACACCCAAGCCCCCCGTATGGCTGGTGGGGAGGGGGACCCTACAGCGTCCGGGCCCCTCGTTAGTGGCTCTCCGGGCCGTGATGCCCTGGTGCCGCCTGTTCATTTGCTCAACAATTAGCGGCGACGAAGGTGGGGCTGACCCACAGCCGCCTCGGATGCCTGGGTCCCTTGGGGGGGGGGGGAATTGGGGGCAGTCCCCTCACACCCCTATGTCCCACAGGGTGATGGTGGTGGGGTCTGAGGAGGGGGCCCCCAAATGCCTGGGATCCTCTGTGGGGTGGGGATGAACCCCTGAAGTCCCTATGGGGGTGGGGAGGAGATCCCCAAACCTGGGTCCCCCAAGTTAGATGGGGTTTGGGGTGGGGGTCCGCAGATGCTTGGGATCCCCCAGGGCACGCTGATTTGGTGTGTGTGTGGGGAAATTGGGTGCTTTGCAGGGTGGAGAAGGTGCTCTGGGACCCTCAGGATAAGAAGGGGGGGCAAGAGGGGGTGTCCGGGCACTTGGGTCATTATGGGGGTGAAGAGGGGGTCCTTGGCGGTATTTGGGGGGGGGGTCCCTCCTGCATGCATCTGGGTGCCACCTCCACCTATTCTGGTAGGTCTATGGGTGCTCCATGGAGCTTTGGACCCCCCCAACACCAGACCCACCTGCGACCCTGGGTGCCGCCCCCGTTTCCCCCCCCTGCCACCCCGCCTCGGCCGTGCCTATTGTTCCCAAGAACAAAAGGCTCCTGCCCCGTCGCAGCCCCAATTATCCGGAGCAGGAGAGCAGAGGGACCCGAGCGTCCCCAAACACGGCCCTGCCCCACGTCGGACCCGGCCGCCTGGGTCCTGGGGGTTGGGGGGTGGCAAAAAGGGGGCTGGGGGGCACAAGACATGGGAAAGGGAGGGAAGGATGGGAAGGAGGAAGGGGAAGGGAAGGAGGAACCGTGCCCAGATGGATGGATGAAGGCATGGATGGGTGGAGAGATGGATGACGAGATTATGGGGATGGAGGAAGGATGAAGGGATGGAAGGAAGGAGGGATGGAAGGATGAGGGACGGAAGGATGGATGGAGGGATGGTGGATGGAGGGATAGAAGAACAATTGGGTGGATGGAGGGATCATTGGGTGGGCAGATGGATGGAGGAACAGATGGATGGAGGGATCAACTGAGGAAGAAATTGTTGGAGGGATGGGTGGATGGATGGATGGATGGACTAATGGAAGAATGGACTGAGGGATCATTGTATGGATGGAGGAACGGATGGATGGAGAGATCAGCTGAGGAAGGAATTGTTGGAGGGATGCGTGGATGGATGGATTAATGGAATAATTCATGGAGGGATCATTGGATGGGTAGAGAGAGGGATGGAGGGATCGTTGCATTCAAGGACGGATGGAGGAATGGATGGATGGAGGGATCAACTGAGAAAGGAATTCTTGGAGGGATGGGCAGACGGATGGAGGGATGGATGGACAGATGGAGGGACTAATGGAAGAATGGATTGAGGGATCGTTGGATGGAAGGATGGATGGAGGAACAGATAGATGGAGGGATCAACCGAGGAAGGAATTGTTGAACGGATAGAGGGATGGATGAAAGAGTGGATTGAGGGATCCTTGGATGGATGGATGGGTGGAAGGACAGATGGACAGACAGAGGGATCAACAGAAGGAGGAATCATAGGATGGACGAATAGATGGACAGACAGACGGAGGAATGGACAGAGGGATGGATGAACGGACGGAGGGATCATTGGCTGGAAGAAGGGACGGTTGGAAGAAGCATTGAACGGACAGATGGGTGGATGGACGGACGGACGGACAGACGGATCATTGCATGAATGTATGGATAAATGAAAGAGTGGATGGCGAGATGGAAGGAGAGATGGAAGGACAGATGGACAGATGCATCATTGGATGGGCAGACGGATGGAAAGACCGCAGAGGAGCCACCACCGTGCCTCCCCCCCCGCCGCCCTGCTGGCGCCAGCACCAGCCTGAATCCGTCCAGCCCCAGATCTTATCTCTGCCCCCGGGGCCAGGGTGCCCCCAGACCCCACCCCCTCCACGGGGACCAGTGGGGGTGGCACTGAGGGGGGTGGAGCCAGCACGCCATTGGCTGCTGCCACCCCTTTGGCCCCTACAAAAACCCAGAGCCCTTGGAGGAGTCACAGCCCCGTGGCCCTGGCATGGTGAGTCCTGGACACTTGGGTCCCCTTTCCATTTGAGGGGGGTGGGGAGGGTTATGGGGTCTATGGGGCAGAATGGGGCAGGGTGGGGAGGGTTATGGGGTCTATGGGGCAGAATGGGGCAGGGTGGGTCCCAGACACCTGCATCCCCTTCCTCATTCTGGGGTGTTATGGGGTCTATGGGGTGGAGTGGGGCAAGATGGGCACCTGGGTCTCCTGTCCTTTTCTGGGGCATCGTGGGGTCTATGGGGTGGAGTGGGGCAGGACAGATCCTGGATACCGTGGTCCCCTGCCCCATTTTAGTGGGATATGGGGCTGTGGGGTATGGTGGGGCAAGATGGGTCCTTGACGTCTGGGGTCCCCTGCCCCGTTTTAGGTGGGAATGGGTTCTGTGGGGTGCAGTGAGGTGGGGTGGATCTCGGATAGCTGGTTCCATTGCCCAGCTGTGGGGATTTATGGGGTGCAGTGTGGCAGGGTGAGTTCCCAAATGCCTGGGTCCCCTGCCCCATTTTAGGTGGGAATGGGGTCGATGGGGAAGAGCAGGGTCAAGGTGGGTCCTGGAAATATGAGTCCCCCTTCCATTATGGGGGATTGTGGGGTCTATGGGGCAGGGTGTGTCCCTGGATGCCTGGGTCCCCCCACACCACTTCTTACCGTCCTCTCTGCGGCGTGTGGTGCAGATGGGGCCTCGTCAGACGTTGCTTCTCTGGGCCTGGTTCGTGCTCCAGTGTGGTGAGTCCAGTTTGGCCAAAACCCCCATTTCTGCACCCAAATGCCACCCTACCCCTCTCCCCACCAGTCTCTGAAATGGCTCCTCCTTTTCCACCTCATCCCTCCTTTCCCTTTGCATCTCCAACCTGCCAAATTTTGCACTTCCTGTCCCCAAATCTACGCATCCTTTCATTGCACCTCTTGCTTTGCATCTCCCACCCCAAATCTGGCATTTCTTGCCCCCAAACCCAAACACCCTTTCATTGCGCTTCTCCTTTTGCATCCCCAATGCCCAGATTTGGTGTTTCTAGCCCAACGTCCATGCAACCCCATAACTGCACCATCCCCTTCCCTGGGAATGGGCAGCAGTGAGCGCTCAACCCATATACAAGCCCTTAGAGAATACTCACCCTTAAATCCTCCCATGAATATGCACCCAAAAGGAAGGAAGAGATGGTTTTAGCAGGAGGAGAGGAAAAGGTGGGAAAATCTGCCTTATTTGTCACAAAAGTAAGCTGATTGTTGAGCAGTGGATTCTCTGCTGTCTGATAAGGGGTTGGGGTGTTGCTCACCGGTCTCCTGGTTTTATTCCCCAGGTGCTGATCCACAAGCCCACAGCAGTGCCAAGCTCTGCTCTGGGGTACAATGTGGGCTGGGGACCACTTGCAGAGTGTTGGACGGCAGGCCCAAGTGTGTCCCCTCGCCCTCCTGCAAAAACTACCCGTGCAAAGAAGGGACACAGTGCCAGATGGTGGACGGGTGGCCCCAATGCGTCCCACTGCCATCGTGCAAGAACACCCGCTGTGAAGCAGGAACAGAATGCAAGATGGTGGATGGGTGGCCAAAATGTGTCCCATTGCCATCATGCAAGAACATCCGTTGTGGAGCTGGAACAGAATGCAAGATGGTGGATGGGTGGCCTAAGTGTGTCCCGTTGCCCTCCTGCAAGAACACCCGTTGTGAAGCAGGAACAGAATGCAAGATGGTTGATGGGTGGCCCAAGTGTGTCCCATTACCCTCATGTAAAAACACCCGTTGTGGAGCTGGAACAGAATGCAAGATGGTTGATGGATGGCCAAAATGCATCCCATTACCCTCATGTAAAAACACCCGTTGTGAAGCAGGAACAGAATGCAAGATGATTGATGGATTGCCCAAATGCATCCCATTGCCCTCGTGCAAGAACACCCGTTGTGAAGCTGGAACAGAATGCAAGATGATTGATGGATTGCCCAAATGCATCCCATTGCCCTCGTGCAAGAACACCCGTTGTGGAGCTGGAACAGAATGCAAGATGGTTGATGGATTGCCCAAATGCATCCCATTGCCCTCGTGCAAGAACTTCCATTGCCAAGCAGGAACAGAATGCAAGATGGTGGACGGGTGGCCAAAATGCATCCCATTACCCTCGTGTAAAAACACTCGTTGTGAAGCAGGAACAGAATGCAAGATGGTGGACGGGTGGCCAAAATGTGTCCCGTTGCCTTCATGCAAGAACACCCGTTGTGGAGCTGGAACAGAATGCAAGATGGTTGATGGATTACCCAAATGTGTTCCATTGCCCTCATGTAAGAACTTCCACTGCCAAGCAGGAACAGAATGCAAGATGGTTGATGGATGGCCGAAATGCGTCCCCTTGCCCTCATGTAAGAACACCCGTTGTGGAGCTGGAACAGAATGCAAGATGGTTGATGGATGGCCAAAATGCATCCCACTACCCTCATGTAAAAACACCCGTTGTGAAGCAGGAACGCAGTGCAAAATGGTGGATGGATGGCCCAAATGTGTCCCATTGCCTTCGTGCAAGAACACCCGTTGTGAAGAAGGAACGCAATGCAAGATGGTGGATGGGTTGCCCAAATGTGTCCCATTGCCCTCATGTAAGAACTTCCATTGTGAAGCTGGAACAGAATGCAAAATGGTGGACGGGTGGCCAAAATGTGTCCCATTACCATCGTGCAAGAACACCCGTTGTGGAGCTGGAACAGAATGCAAGATGGTTGATGGATGGCCCAAGTGTGTCCCATTGCCATCGTGCAAGAACTTCCAGTGTGGAGCAGGAACTCAGTGCCAGATGGTGGACGGGTGGACAAAATGTGTCCCGTTGCCATCGTGCAAGAACACCCGCTGTGGAACCGGAACTCGGTGCCAGATGGTGGACGGATGGCCCAAATGTGTCCCATTGCCCTCATGTAAGAACTTCCATTGTGGAGCAGGAACTCAGTGCAAGATGGTGGACGGGTGGCCCAGGTGTGTCCCCTTACCATCATGCAAGAACACCCGATGTGGAGCTGGAACTCGGTGCCAGATGGTGGACGGATTGCCCAAATGCGTCCCGTTGCCGTCGTGCAACAACTTCCGTTGTGGGGCAGGAACGCGATGCAAGATGGTGGATGGGTGGCCCAAGTGTGTCCCCGTGCCCTCGTGTCGGAACTTCCCCTGCAAGGGTGGGACGCGGTGCCAGATGGTGGCCGGGAGACCCAAGTGCGTCCCCGTGCCTTCGTGCCACAACACCAAGTGCGGCGAGGGCATGCAGTGCAAGATGGTGGACGGATGGCCCAGGTGTGTCCACCTCCTGCCGTCCTGCCGGGACATTCAGTGTTTGAAGGGGACCCACTGCAAAATGGTGGACGGGTGGCCCAAATGCGTGCGCAAGCAGGTCTTCCAGAGGGAAGTGCCACCACCGCCAGCCCTCCAGGCACCCCCCTCGTGCCAAAACGTTCCCTGTACGAAAGGGACCACGTGCAAGGTGGTGGATGGTTGGCCCCAGTGTGTCCCCACCAAGACGTCCCCAAGACGACCTTCCTGCAGTGACATCCACTGTCCCAAAAGGACCACGTGCAAGATAACGGATGGGTGGCCCCACTGCGTCCAGAACCGCCCCTCCTGCAGTGACATCAAATGCGAGAAGGGAACCTCATGCCAGATCGTCGATGGTTGGCCACGGTGTGTCCAAAGCAAGACGTCCCCAAGACAACCTTGTCGGGACATCCAGTGTCCCAAAGGAACCTCATGCAAGGTGACTGATGGCCAAGCGCAGTGTGTCCACAACCCGCCCTCCTGTGATGACATCCAATGCCAGAAGGGAACCGTGTGCCACATGGTCGATGGCTGGCCTTGGTGCGGGCCAACCAAGACCTCCTACTCGCAAGCCATCCATAAAACACCATCGTGCGAGGACATCCGTTGCCAAATGGGGACGGTGTGCAAAATAGTAGACGGGTGGCCCAAATGCGTCGGTCCCCTGCCATCATGCAACGATATCCGATGTTCCCAAGGCACCGTGTGCAAGATGATCAAAGGTTGGCCCAAGTGTATCCACAACCCACCCTCCTGCAGCAACATCCAGTGCCCGAAGGGGACCAGGTGCCTCATGGCACAGGGTTGGCCCCGCTGCGTGCAGAGTGGACCCTTCCACCAGCAACTGGCTTCTCCCAACTGGGCAGGCACCAGGAGATATTTCTACTCCCATCCCATCCCGAAACAGCTACCCAGTGCGCAGCCATCTTGTGCCAACGTGTGGTGTCACCGAGGGACCTCATGTAAGATGATGGACAACCAACCTCGGTGTGTCCCTAACCCACCTTCCTGCAGCGATGTCCAGTGCCAGAAGGGAACCATGTGTCAGATGGTTGATGGTTGGCCCCGGTGTGTTCAAACCAAAGTCTCACCAAGGCAACCTTCCTGCAGTGACATACAGTGTCCTAAAGAGACCACATGCAACATGATTAATGGCCAACCACGATGCATCCACAACCCACCTTCATGCAGCGATGTCCAGTGCCAGAAGGGAGCCACGTGCCAGATGGTTGATGGTTGGCCCCGGTGTGTTCAAACCAAGATATCCCATACACAGCCAAACCAGAAAAAAAGGACGTGTGAGGACATGCAGTGTGCAAAAGGAACCGTCTGCAACATAGTGGAAGGTGGACCCAAATGCGTTGCCCAACATCGTTCCTGCAGTGATATCCAGTGTCCCAAAGGGACCACGTGTAAGATGGCGGATGGACAACCCCACTGTGTCCACAACGTGCCCTCCTGCAGTGATATCCAGTGCCAGAAGGGAACCATGTGCCAGATAGTTGATGGTTGGCCCCGGTGCATCCAAATCAAGATCTCCCCAAGACAGCCTTCTTGCAATGATGTCCACTGTCCCAAAGGGACTGCATGTAATATGATAGATGGCCAACCACGATGCGTCCACAACACACCCTCCTGCAGTGATGTCCAGTGCCAGAAGGGAACCACGTGCCAGATGGTTGATGGTTGGCCCCGGTGCATCCAAACCAAGATGCCCATCAGGCAACCTTCTTGCAATGATGTCCACTGTCCCAAAGAGACCACTTGCAACTTGATTGATGGTCAACCACGATGTGTCCATAATCCACCCTCCTGCAGTGAGATCCAATGCCAGAAGGGAACCACGTGCCAGATGGTTGATGGTTGGCCCCGATGTGTGCAAACCAAGACCTCCATGAGGCAGCCGTCCTGCAGAGACATCCAGTGTCCCAAAGGGACCACGTGTAGGATGGCAGATGGGCAACCCCACTGTGTCCACAATGCGCCCTCATGCAGTGACATCCAATGCCAGAAGGGAACCACTTGCCAGATGGTAGATGGTTGGCCTCGGTGCATCCAAACCAAGATATCCATCAGGCGACCTTCTTGCAATGACGTCCACTGTCCCAAAGGGACTACGTGCAACTTGATTGATGGCCAACCACGATGTGTCCAAAATCATCCCTCTTGCAGTGACATCGAGTGCCAGAAGGGAACCACGTGTCAGATGGTGGATGGTTGGCCCCGTTGCATCCAAACCAAAACCTCCGTGAGGCAGCCGTCCTGCAGGGACATCCAATGTCCCAAAGGGACCACGTGTAAGATGGCAGATGGGCAACCCCACTGTGTCCACAACACACCCTCCTGCAGTGATGTCCAGTGCCAGAAGGGAACCGCATGTCAGATGGTTGATGGTTGGCCCCGGTGCATCCAAACCAAGATATCCATCAGGCGACCTTCTTGCAATGATGTCCACTGTCCCAAAGGGACCACTTGCAACTTGATTGATGGCCAACCACGATGTGTCCATAACCCACCTTCCTGCAGTGAGATCCAATGCCAGAAAGGATCCACTTGCCAGATAGTTGATGGTTGGCCCCGGTGTGTCCAAATCAAGATCTCCCCAAGACGGCCTTCTTGCAATGATGTCCACTGTCCCAAAGGGACTGTATGTAATATGATTGATGGCCAACCACGATGTGTCCACAACGCGCCCTCCTGCAGTGATGTCCAGTGCCAGAAGGGAACCACGTGTCAGATGGTGGACGGTTGGCCTCGGTGCATCCAAGCCAAGACGCCCGTGAGGCAGCCGTCTTGCAGGGACATCCAGTGTCCCAAAGGGACCACGTGTAGGATGGCAGATGGGCAACCCCACTGTGTCCACAGCACACCCTCCTGCAGTGAGATCCAATGCCAGAAGGGAACCGTGTGCCAGATGGTTGATGGTTGGCCCCAGTGCATCCAAACCAAGATATCCGTCAGGCGACCGTCTTGCAATGATGTCCACTGTCCCAAAGGGACCACTTGCAACTTGATTGATGGTCAACCACGATGTGTCCATAACCCACCTTCCTGCAGTGAGATCCAATGCCAGAAGGGAACCACTTGCCAGATGGTTGATGGTTGGCCACGGTGTATCCAAGTCAAAACCTCTGTGAGGCAGCCGTTTTGCAAGGACATCCAGTGTCCCAAAGGGACCACATGTAAGATGGCAGATGGACAACCCCACTGTGTCCACAACACACCCTCCTGCAGTGATGTCCAGTGCCAGAAGGGAACCACATGTCAGATGGTTGATGGTTGGCCCCGGTGCATCCAAACCAAGATGGCCATCAGGCAACCTTCTTGCAATGATGTCCACTGTCCCAAAGAGACCACTTGCAACTTGATTGATGGCCAACCACGATGTGTCCATAACCCACCTTCCTGCAGTGAGATCCAATGCCAGAAAGGAACCACTTGCCAGATAGTTGATGGTTGGCCCCGGTGTGTCCAAATCAAGATCTCCCCAAGACGGCCTTCTTGCAATGATGTCCACTGTCCCAAAGAGACCACTTGCAACTTGATTGATGGCCAACCACGATGTGTCCATAACCCACCTTCCTGCAGTGAGATCCAATGCCAGAAAGGAACCACTTGCCAGATAGTTGATGGTTGGCCCCGGTGTGTCCAAATCAAGATCTCCCCAAGACGACCTTCTTGCAATGATGTCCACTGTCCCAAAGGGACTGTATGTAATATGATTGATGGCCAACCACGATGTGTCCACAACGCGCCCTCCTGCAGTGATGTCCAGTGCCAGAAGGGAACCACATGTCAGATGGTGGATGGTTGGCCTCGGTGCATCCAAGCCAAGACGTCTGTGAGGCAGCCATCTTGCAGGGACATCCAGTGTCCCAAAGGGACCACATGTAAGATGGCGGATGGGCAACCCCACTGTGTCCACGATGGACCCTCCTGCAGTGACATCCAATGCCAGAAGGGATCCACGTGCCACATGGTTGATGGTTGGCCCCGGTGTGTTCAAACCAAGGTCTCACCAAGGCGACCTTCCTGCAGTGACATCCAATGTCCTAAAGAGACCACGTGCAACTTGATTGATGGTCAACCACGATGCATCCACAACGCACCCACCTGTAGCGACATCCAATGCCAAAAGGGAACTGCGTGCCAGATGCTTGATGGTTGGCCCCGGTGCATCCAAACCAAGACCTCCGTGAGGCAGCCGTCCTGCAGAGACATCCAGTGTCCCAAAGGGACCACGTGTAAGATGGCAGATGGGCAACCCCACTGTGTCCACAGCGTGCCCTCTTGCAATGAGATCCAATGCCAGAAGGGAACCACGTGCCACATGGTAGATGGTTGGCCCCGGTGCGTCCAAACCAAGATGCCCTCAGTGCAACCTACTTGTGGTGACATCCACTGTCCCAGAGGGACCACGTGTAAGATGGATGATGGTTGGCCACTCTGCATCCAAAACCGACCATCTTGCCATGATGTCCAGTGCCAGAAGGGAACCACGTGCCAGATGGTCGATGGTTGGCCCCAGTGTGTCCAAGTCAAGACCTCCATTAGGAAACCTTCCTGCAGGGATGTCCAGTGCCCCAAAGAGACCACGTGCAGGTTGAGAGATGAGTGGCCTCAATGTGTTCACAACAAACCCTCCTGCAAGGCTATCCAATGTCCAAAGGGGACCACGTGTAGGATCACAGATGGGTGGGCCAGGTGTGTCCACATGCAGCCTTCCTGCCACGATGTCCAGTGCCAGAAGGGATCCGCGTGCCAGATGGTTGATGGTTGGCCCCAGTGTGTGCAAACAAAGACCGTGCTGAGACAACCATCCTGCAACAACGTCCAGTGTCCCAAAGGGACCTCATGCAAAATGCTGCAGGGGTGGCCCCAGTGCGTCCACAGCCAGCCCTCCTGCAGTGATGTCCACTGTCCCAAGGGGACCACGTGCAATATTGTCAACGGT
Source organism: Anser brachyrhynchus (assembly GCF_964034855.1). Taxonomy (NCBI): domain Eukaryota; kingdom Metazoa; phylum Chordata; class Aves; order Anseriformes; family Anatidae; genus Anser; species Anser brachyrhynchus. The sequence continues at coordinate 20,678 of NC_137731.1, read as the reverse complement.
TGGCCCCAGTGTGTGCAAAACCGTCCCTCCTGCAGTGACATCCAATGTCAGAAGGGATCAGCTTGCCAGATGGTTGATGGTTGGCCCCGGTGTGTTCAGACCAAGGTCTCACCAAGGCGACCTTCCTGCAGTGACATCCAATGTCCTAAAGAGACCACGTGTAACATGATTAATGGCCAGCCACAATGTGTCCACAACGCACCCTCCTGCAGTGACATCCAATGCCAGAAGGGAACTGTGTGCCAGATGGTTGATGGTTGGCCCCGGTGTGTCCAAACCAAAATTCCCCCAAGGAGACCTTCCTGCAGTGACACCCAGTGTCCCAAAGGGACCACGTGTAAGATGGTGGATGGTTGGCCGCAGTGCATCCATAACCGACCTTCTTGTAGTGATATTCAATGCCAGAAAGGAACTGTGTGCCAGATGGTCGATGGTTGGCCCCGGTGTGTCCAAAGCAAGATCTCCCCAAGACGGCCTTCTTGCAACAATGTGCAGTGTCCCAAAGGAACCACGTGCAAGATACTATATGGTTGGCCTCAGTGTGTCCACAGCCAACCATCTTGCAATGACATCCAGTGTCAAAAAGGAAGTGTGTGTCAGATCATGGATGGTTGGCCAAGGTGTGTTCAGCATCAGCCAACTTGCAACGACCTCCAGTGTCCTACAGGGACCTCATGCAAGATGGCAGACGGTTGGCCCCAGTGTGTCCAGAACCAGCCTTCCTGCCATGACGTCCAGTGTCAAAAGGGAACCAGATGCCAGATGATCGATGGTTGGCCCCGGTGTGTCCAAGTCAAGATGGCTCCTAGGAAACCTTCTTGCAAGGATCTCCAGTGTCCCAAAGGGACGGCGTGCAAGATGCTACATGGGTTGCCCCAATGTGTCCACAGGCAGCCCTCCTGCCAGGACATCCAGTGCCAGAAGGGAACCACGTGCCAGATGGTCGATGGTTGGCCCCGGTGCGTCCAAACCAAGATCTCCCTAAGGCAACCTTCTTGCAGGGACATCCAGTGCCCCAAAGGGACCACGTGCAAGGTGCTACTTGGGTGGCCTCAGTGTGTCCACAGACAACCGTCCTGCAACGACATCCAGTGCCAGAAGGGAAGCGTATGTCAGATTGTAGATGGTTGGCCACGATGTGTTCAGAGACAACCTACTTGTAAGGACATCCAGTGTCCTAAAGGGACTACGTGCTCTATGTTCAATGGATGGCCACAGTGTGTCCACAACCAACCTTCCTGCAGTGACATCCAATGCCAGAAGGGAACCACGTGCCAGATGGTGGACAGTTGGCCCAGGTGTATCCAAACCAAGATGTCCTCAAGGCAACCTTCATGCAGTGACGTCCAGTGTCCCAAAGGAACCACGTGCAATATTATCAACGGTTGGCCTCAGTGCATCCAAAATCGTCCCTCCTGCAGTGACATCCAGTGCCAGAAGGGAACCGCGTGCCAGATGGTTGATGGTTGGCCCCGGTGTGTGCAAACAAAGACCACCGTGAGGCTACCATCCTGCAACAACGTCCAGTGTCCCAAAGGGACCTCATGCAAGATGCTGCAGGGGTGGCCACAGTGTGTCCACAGCCAGCCCTCCTGCAGTGATGTCCACTGTCCCAAGGGGACCACGTGCAATATTGTCAACGGTTGGCCCCAATGCGTCCCAAACCGGCCTTCTTGCAGCAACACCCAATGCCAGAAGGGAACCACATGCCAGATGGTGGACGGTTGGCCCAGGTGTGTGCAAATCAAGACCTCCATTCGCAGACCTACTTGCAATGACCTCCAATGTCCCAAAGGGAGCATCTGCAAGATAACAGACAGCTGGCCGCAGTGCGTCTACACCCAACCCTCTTGCAATGACGTCCAATGTCAGAAGGGATCCACGTGTCAGATGGTTGATGGTTGGCCCCGGTGTGTTCAAATCAAGGTCTCACCAAGGCGACCTACTTGCGCGGACCTCCACTGCTCCAAAGGGACCACGTGCAAGATGACGAATGGGTGGCCCCACTGCATCCAGAACCCACCCTCCTGCAGTGACATCCAGTGTCAGAAGGGAACTACGTGCCAGATGGTCGATGGTTGGCCACGGTGTGTGCAAGTCAAGACTTCCATCAGGAGACCGACTTGTAGGGACGTCCAGTGTTCCAAGGGATCCATGTGCAAAATGCTACATGGGTGGCCGCAGTGTGTCCACTCACAGCCCTCCTGTCACGATGTCCAGTGTCCCAAAGGGACCGCATGTAATATGGTCAACGGATGGCCCCAGTGTGTCCAAAATCGTCCCTCCTGCAGTGACATCCAGTGCCAGAAGGGAACCACGTGCCAGATGGTTGATGGTTGGCCCCAGTGTGTCCAATCCAAGACTTCCATTAGGGGACCTTCCTGCAGGGATATTCAGTGTCCCAAAGGGATCACGTGCAAGATGCTACACGGGTGGCCTCAGTGTATCCATAGACAACCCTCCTGCAGCGACATCCAATGCCAGAAGGGAACCACGTGCCAGATGGTTGATGGTTGGCCCCAGTGTGTCCAAAGCAAGACCTCCCCAGGACGTCCTTCTTGCAACAATGTGCAGTGTCCCAAAGGGACCACGTGCAAGATGACAGATGGGTGGCCACAGTGTGTCCACAGCCAACCTTCCTGCAGTGACATCCAATGTCCTAAAGGGACTACATGCAATATTATCAACGGTTGGCCCCAATGTGTCCAGAATCGTCCCTCCTGCAGTGACATCCAATGTCCCAAGGGGACCACATGCAACATTGTCAATGGTTGGCCACAATGCATCCAAAATCGTCCCTCCTGCAGTGACATCCAATGCCAGAAGGGAACTGTGTGCCAGATGGTTGATGGTTGGCCCCGATGTGTGCAAACAAAGACCACCGTGAGGCTACCATCCTGCAACAACGTCCAGTGTCCCAAAGGGACCTCATGCAAAATGCTGCAGGGGTGGCCCCAGTGTATCCACAGCCAACCCTCCTGCAGTGATGTCCACTGTCCCAAGGGGACCACGTGCAATATTGTCAACGGTTGGCCCCAGTGTGTGCAAAACCGTCCCTCCTGCAGTGACATCCAATGTCAGAAGGGATCAGCTTGCCAGATGGTTGATGGTTGGCCCCAATGTGTGCAACCCAAGACCTCCATTCGTAGACCGTCTTGCAGGGACATCCAGTGTCCAAAGGGGACCACGTGCAAGATGACAGATGGGTGGCCGCAGTGTGTCTACAACCAACCCTCCTGCAATGACATCCAGTGTCCCAAGGGCACGGCCTGCACGATGACAGAGGGTTGGCCCCAGTGTCTTCCCAGCCATCCCCTCTTCCGATCTGCATCGTGGGGTCACCCTGCTTCTGTCCCCCAAATTTCCACTGGGGTCTCCTCCATCCCCTCATCCTGCAATGGTGCTCACTGTGCTGCCACCCCTGGGTCCTGCCAGAACTTTGCCTGCAAGCCCGGCACCGTTTGCATGGTGGTGCATGGCCACCCCACCTGTGTCTCCCGGCCTTCGTGCAAGAACCTCCACTGCCAAGCAGGAATGGGCTGCAAGCTTCTCAACGGGTGGCCCCGCTGTGTCCGCATCCCCTCGTGCGGTGACCTGCAGTGCCCGAGCGAGATGGCATGCCGGGTGGTGCGAGGCTGGCCCAAGTGCGTGCGGATGGTGAGGAGCGCGCCTGCGGCGTCTTGTACCGGCATCTCCTGCAAGTCCGGCACCACGTGCCAAGTGGTGGAGGGCGTCCCCCGCTGCGTGCCCCCAAAGCCCACGTGTGACACTGTGCATTGCTTGGAGGGGACCACGTGCCACATGGTGGAGGGCTGGCCCAAGTGCATGCCCAACCAACCCACCTGCAGCGCCGTCCGCTGCCCCGAGGGCACCACGTGCCAAATGGAGGGTGGTTGGCCAACGTGCGTGCCCAACAAGCCCTCCTGCAGCACCGTCCGCTGCCCGGCCGGTACCACGTGCCAGATGGTGGAAGATTGGCCCAAATGCGTGCCCAACAAACCAACCTGCAAAGAGGTGCATTGCCCGGTGGGGACGACGTGCCAGATAGTGGAGGATTGGCCCAAATGCGTGCCCAACAAGCCAACTTGCAATGACATGCATTGTCCAGCCGGAACGACGTGTAGGGTGGTGGAAGACTGGCCCAAATGTGTGCCCAACAAGATGTCTTGCAAAGAAGTGCGTTGCCCATCTGGGAGCACGTGCAAGATGGTGGACGACTGGCCCAAATGCGTCCCCAGCGAGCCATCTTGCAACGACGTGCATTGCCCATCCAGAACGACGTGCCAGATGGTGGAAAACTCACCCAAATGCGTCCCCGACAAGACATCTTGCAACGATGTGCATTGCCCGAAGGGGACAACGTGCAAGATGGTGGAAACCTCACCCAGATGCCTCCCTGTCTCGCAGCCCCCACTCGTTTGCCACATTTTGGGGCGCTGGCGTTACCGGGCCTTTGATGGGAAGAGCTACGGCTTGGCGGGGGCTTGCACCCAGACGTTGGTGAGCACCTGCGGCACCCAACTGCCCACCATCCATGTCACGGCGGGCGGCCAGTTTGGCGTGGGGCCGGGCGCCTCCTTCAGTCATGTCACACTCCACGGTGATGGCTTCGAGGTTGTCCTGCTCCGAGGCGAGGAGACGATGGCGAGGGTGAGTATTCGACAGTGGGTGGCACAAGGGGTGTGAGGGGGGTGTCCCATATTCCCTGGGAGGGAGCAGGGAGCCAGGCGTCTGGGGTCTCCCAACCCCCAGAACTCCAAGATGGGTGGTGGGCCCAGATGTCCAGGATCTCCCCATCCCATTTCCATCCCCAAGACCCCATAGCTTGGTGGTGGACCCAGGTGTCCAGCTCCTCCCCATCCCATTTCCAGCCCCAAGGTCCCATAACCAAGTGGTGGACCCAGGCATCCAGGATCTCCCCATCCCATTTCCAACCCCCAGACCCCATAACCAAGCGATGGACCCAGGTGTCCAGCCTCTCCCCATCCTATTTCCAACCCCCAGACCCCACAACTTGGGGTCTAGGTTCACTCAATCCCATTTCCAAGACTGAGGAAGGGACCCAGGTGCCCACACTGCGGTTGCCCATCCAATGTCCTCCCTTACAGGTGGCCGGGACCCGGGTCCCCCTGCCCCTCTCGCTGGCAGGGGGCCGGGTGCGCCTGGAGAGAAGAGGGGGACAGCGGCGGGTGGTCACAACCATAGGCGTGCGGGTGGCCGTTGGTGGGGACGGCGCCGTGACGGTGACGGCACCAGCGACGCTACGGGGACAGCTCTGTGGGCTCTGTGCCCATCCTGAGGATCGGGTCGGCGAGGGACAGGGGACACAGTGCTGTGAGTGGGGCATGGGGATATTAATTAGGGACAGGGACCCCAGTTATAGGGTCTGGAGGGAGCTGGGGGGCTGGGATGGGGACAGCCAATGGGTTGGGGATGGGCTTTGAGTTGGGAATGGGGATGGAGAAATGCGTGAAGGAGGTTGAAGGGATGGAAAAATGGGTGAAGGAGGTTGAAGAGATGAGGAAATGGGTGAAGAAGGATGAAGGGATGAGGAAATGGGTGGAGGAGGTTGGAGGGATGAGGAAACGGGTGGAGGAGGTTGGAGGGATGAGGAAACGGGTGGAGGAGGTTGGAGGGATGAGGAAACGGGTGAAGAAGGTTGAAGGGGTGGGTGAAGGTTGAAGGGACGGGGAAATGGGTGAAAGGCTGGAGAAATAGGTGAAGGAGGTTGAAGGGACAGGAAAAAGGGTGAAGAAAGAAGGATAACTGGATGGAGAGGGGATGGAGGAGGACTGAGGAACCGTTCTGAAGGACAACCCGACTAACCGCTGCTTCTCCTCTTCCCGCAGCCTCCTCCTGCTCATCCAAACACCCCCAGGAGCCCTGTGCCACCATCCCCAACCCCATCCCCAACCCCATCCCCGTCCCCGTCCCCGTCCCCGTCCCCAAACCCGTCTCCAACCTGGTCCCTAACCCCGTCCCCAACCCTGCCACCTGCTCAGCCCTGGGCATGGGCCACGTCCGCACCTTCGACCGCCTCCACCACGACTTCTCCGGCTCCTGCGTCTACCTCCTGGCCGGACTCTGCCCCGGCACCCAGGGCCCAGAGCCCTTCCGCGTCCTGGTGCGGGGCGGCCTGGGTGGCATCACCGGTGCCGAGGTCCTCGTGCGCCGCACACGTGTGGAGCTGGAGCCCGGGCAGGTCACGGTGAGTAAGGGAGGAGTAGGAGCACGGGAATGGCGGTGTGAAGCCGGAGTGAGTAAGAAGTGAATGGGGAGTGAGTAAGGACCGCAAGGAGGGAGTTGTGAGGATGGAGTAAACCGGGAGGAGAGGGCTGGATGCTGAGTAGCACTTTCTGCCCAAACTGGGATTAAGTAGGGATGTGTTGACTGACCAAGGGATGAGCAAAGAGGGAGTAGCAGGCGATTGGTGCATAAAGAGTAAAGACCAAGTAAATCCAGATTTTGCAAGGGGAGTAACAAATGAGTAATAAGTAACACATGAGTAGACAAGAAATCTGGGAAGCAAAAGATGTTAGCCAGCTCAGAGTTGCCCAAGGATGTGTAGGAAGTAAAGCATGAGCATTGAATGAGTAGTGAGTTACTAAAAGAGCAAGCCTGTATGTAGGAGCTGGCTCAGTGTTGTCACAGGATGCATAGCGAGTAAAGAGTAAGCATGAGCAGTGAGTCAGTAAAAGAGAAAGCAGGGACATATTAGCTGGCTGGGAGGTGCTGGGGGGTGACATAGTGAAGAGTGAGTAGTGAATGAGTAGCAAGTGTGTAAATAATGGGTGAGAAGGTTGTAAGTAGGGAGATTTATTAGCTGGATGGAAGTGCTGAGTAGCAAGAGTAAAGCACAACTAGAGACTAGGTGGGTTTGGGCCAGTCCAGACCCTGCCACAAGCTGCTTGGGAGGACCAGAGGGAAAGTGGCGAGCAGGGAGTGAGTAGCAAGGGAGTAAACCATGAGAAGTCAGTAAGAGTGCTCAGTCCTGTCTGATTCCCGCTAGTAGTGGCCTTGGAGGACTGGTAGCCAGATGGTGAGCAGCAAGTTTGTAGCTTGTGAATGACCCAGTGAGTAAACCACGAGTAATGACCGAGCAAACCCAGAGTAGTGATTGAGTAAACTATGAGTAGTGATGAAATGGGCTCCAGAAGGGCTGAACGCTGATTCTGACCCCTCCGGGGGTTCTCTTTGTGCCCTGCGCTCCCCCCAAACAGGTGAACGGCGTACCAACCCTCCTGCCCCACGTGGCGAAGGCCTCGGCGGTGACCCTGGAGCCCCGGGGCTGGGAGGTGGAGGTGCGGACCCCCCGGGGGCTGCGGGTGGCCTTCGACGGGCACCACGGGCGGGTGAGCATCCGCGTGCCAGGCGCCTACAGCGGCCACCTCTGCGGGCTCTGCGGGGACTTCGACGGGGACCCCCGCAACGACCTGGCGCCGGCGGGGGGCTGGCAGGTGGGGGACACATCGGGCTGCAGGGACACGGCGGGGTGCGGGGACGTCGGGGGGAAGGGGCAACAAGATGTGGGGAGGGAGTGTGGGGTGCTGCTGAACAAGGAGGGGCCCTTCCGGCTCTGCCACGAGGCCGTTCACCCTGAAACCTACTTCCGGGACTGCGTCGCCGACCGGTGTCACCGCGAGGGGGTCTGCCGCGTCCTCGCCGCCTACGTCGCTGCCTGCCAGGAGGCCGGGAGGAAGGTTCTGGAGTGGCGTTCCAAGGGGTTCTGCTGTAAGTGGCTCATGGGGGACCCGGGGATAAGGGTTGGAGGGGGACACGGCCCCATAGAGCACCCCAGGAAACTACAAGTCCTGGTGGGATGGTGACATGGCCCCATAGAACACCCTGGAAATCCAGAAGTCCTGGTAGGATTGGGACACAGCCCCATAGAGCACCCCAGGACCCCAAAAATCTTGGTGGGATGGGGACACAACGCCACAGAGCATCCCAGTACCCCATAAATCCTGATGGGAAGGGGACACGGCCCCACAGAACACCCCAGGACCCCAAAAGTCTTGGTGGGATGGGGAAATAACACCACAGAGCACCCCAGGACCCCAAAGGTTTTGGTGGGAAGAGAATGCAACCCAATAGAGCACCCCAGGACCCCATAAATCACGATGGGATGGGGACATGGCCCCACAGAGCACCCCGGGAACCCATAAATCTGGTGGGATGGGGACATAACCCCATAGAGCACCCCAGTACCCCATAAATCCTGACGGGAAGGGGACATGGCCCCATAGAGCACCCCAGGACCCTCAAAGTACTAGCGGGATGGGGACACAACCCCATAGAGCACCCAGGAGAAGCCAAGCATCCGGGTGGGACCCTGGCCCCCCAGAGGGGACCAAGGCCCTTCCCCCAACACCGCCCTCTCCCCACAGCCCCCCAGTGCCCCACGGGCACCCGCTACACCATCTGCGCCCCAGGCTGCACCCCGGGGTGCCGTGAAGGTTGCGTGTCCCCTGACGACTCCCACGGGGGCACCCAGAGGTGCTCAGCAGAACCAGTGGCAGCACCGGCTACCGTGGGCACCCCGGGGACCTGCCGGGCCGTGGGGACACAGCACTACTTGAGCTTCGATGGGGTGGCCATGGCCGTGGCGGACAACTGCTCCTACGTGGTGGCCCGGAGCTGCGGCCCCCCCGGCGCCCACCCTGCCTTTGATGTGACCGTCACCGACCCACCCCGGGGTGGCCCCGGCCCCCGCAGCGTCACCGTCACCGTGCACCAGCACCGCTTTGTGCTACGGGGTGGGCACCCCAGCATGGTGGAGGTGAGGAGGAGGAGGAAAGGGGAGAGCGGTGGGGATGGGCAAGGGTGGAGGGGGTGGAGAACGAGGTGGGGGTGGAGGAAAAATGGGTAGGGGGATGGACAGAGGAGATGGACAAGGCTGAGGGGGGAGGGATGGATGGATGAAGAACCTGGAAAGAGAAGAGGATGGTTGGGTGGAGGATGGATGGATGATGAAGAACGTGGAAAAAAGGGATGGAGAAGGGATGAGGTAGAGATATAGACACAGAAGAGGATGGGTAGATGGATGAAGAACATGGAAAAAGGGCTGGAGAAGAGCAGAGATGGAGGAATAGATAAAGAGGATGGATGGATGGATGGATGGATGGATGGATGGATGGATGGATGGATGGATGGATGGATGGATGGATGGATGAAGAACATGGAAAAAGGGATGGAGAAGGGATGGATAGGGAAGAAGATGGATGGATGGGTGAAGAACGTGGAAAAAGGGATGGAGAAGGGCAGAGGTAGGTGTATGGACAGAGAAGAAGATGGGTGGATAGATGAAGAACATGGGAACAGGGATGGAGAAGGGGTAGATAAAGAATAGGATGGGTGGATGGATGGGTGAAGAACCTGCAAAAAGGGATGGGTGAAGAACCTGGAAAAAGGGATGGGTGAAGAACCTGGAAAAAGGGATGGGTGAAGAGCAGAGGTAGAGGGATGGACAGAGAAGAGGATGGATGAATGGATGGATGGACAGATAAAGACGAAAAGGGTTGGAGGAACAAAGTTGGGTGGATGAAGGAGGTTGGACGGATGGTATAACGACAAATGTCTGCTATGAGGACCAGGGAGGAGGACCGGGCACCTACTGGGTGCCTCCAACCCACCCCACCCCACCCCACGCAGGTGGACGGCTCCAAGGCGTCGCTGCCCTTCTGCCTGCAAGGCCAGGCCGTGTGCCTGGCACCCCGGGGTGCCACCACCCTCCTGGTCGCCGACTTCGGCCTCCGCGTCACCGCTGGCCCCGGGGCGGCGGTGGCCGTCACCGTGTCCTCGAGCTTCCGCAACGTCACCTGCGGCCTCTGCGGCAACTTCGACGGCCACCCCTACAACGACCACCTCCACCAGGCCACCACGGCCACGTGTCATCGTCCCTGCCCCGGCCCCGCGTGTCCCCCGTGCCGGCAGCCCCCCAAGAAAGCCTTCGTCCACACCGAGCTCTGCGGCGTCCTGCGGGACCCCCAGGGGCCCTTCGGGGGCTGTCACACCGCGGTCCACCCCAGGGTCTTCTTCGACGTCTGCCTCTGGGAGCTCTGCGAAGCCCCCGAGGACAAGGAGGTCCTCAGCGAGGTCCTGGGCGCTTACGAAGCCGCCTGCCGCCAGGCCAAGGTCCGCGTGGGACCCTGGCGCGTCCCCAGCGTCTGCCGTGAGTTGGGGACCGCAGGGACACGGAGTGGGAGGTGGCCACGGGTATTTTGGGTGCTCACCTTGGGGAGGTTCTTGTGTGGGACTCCCCCGTGGCCATGACATCCACATGGAGCCATCCATGGTGTCACCTACGTCTGGGTCCATCCACGATGTCCCCGTTTCCCCCCACCCCAGTGTCCCCTACGTGTCTGTCCACCCTCGACGTCCCCACGTGTGTCCATCCGTGATGTTCTCCAGCTCTCTGTCCAACCACAACACCCCTTTGTGGCCCTTCGTGATGTCCCCTTTGTGTCTGTCCATCCGTGGTGTCCTACAACTGTCTGACCAACCATGACGTGCCTACGTGACCACATTGTCCTCTATACGTCCCTCCAAAACATCCACCATCGATGTTCTCCACCTCTTGGTGTTCCTCCACGACGTTCTCCACCTCTCGGTGTTCCTCCACGACGTTCTCCACCTCTCGGTGTTCCTCCACGATGTTCTCCACCTCTCGGTGTCCCTCTCTCCATCTCTCGGTGTTCCTCCATGATGTCCTCTGTCTCCTGGTGTCCCACCATGATGTTCTCCATCTCTCGGTGTTCCTCCATCCACGTGCCTACAATGACCTCAGCGTGCTCACCGTATCTTCTGTCTGTCCCTCCACGACATCAACCACCTCCGTCCCTTCACGACGTTCAACTGCGGCGTCCCCCGTGCTTGTCCAACCGTGACGCCCCCGTCTGTCCTTCCATGACGTTCTCCACCTCTCTGCCCATCTGTGACATCCCATGTCCGTGATGTCCCCGATGCATCCGTGATGTCCTCCATCTCCCTGCCCATCCATGACCTCCTCACGTGTCCCTCCACGTGTCCTACCCCCGATGTGTCCCTCCTCCAGGCCACGTCCCCACCTAATTCTCGTATCTCCTACAGCTCCGTGGTGCGTCGAGGGCTCCGGCTGCCGCCCCGGTGTCACCTGTGTCCCCCACCGAGCGCTGCTGCGGCGGGACCTGTCTCCAGGTGAGGGGGACGAGGTGGGGGGGGGACGCGGTGGGGAGAGGGGATGGGGGACCACCAGACGGAGGAATCATTAGTGGAGGAGGAGGGGGATGGGAGATGGGTGGAAGGAGAGACCGTGGAAGAAGGATGGATGGTTGGGTGGACAGATGGATGGAGAAACCACGAAAGGATGAGTGGATGGTTGGGTAAACGGAAGAAGGAACCATGGAAGAAGGAACCATGGAAGAAGGAACCATGGAAGAAGGATGAGTGGTTGGGTGAATGGATGGAGAAACCACAGAAGAAGGATGAGTGGACGGATGAAGAAACCCTTGAACTTCTTTGATGGCTTCCCCGTCTATCTGTTCCTGGAAATACGGGTGGAGAAACCCTTGAAGATGGAGAAATGGAGGAAGAAAGCGTTAAGGAACGGACGGAGAACAAAGCCGTTCAGGAAAGCTAGGTGGAGGTGGAGAAACCTCCGGTGGAGAAACCTCTGAAGATGGATGGATGGATGGATGGATGGATGGATGGATGGGTGGATGGATGGGTGGAGAAACCCTTGACGATGGGTGGGTGGAGAAACCTCTGAAGATGGATGGATGGATGGATGGATGGATGGATGGATGGATGGATGGATGGAAGGGTGGTTGGACGGACAAACCATTGACGATGGATGGGTGGATGAGGTGGAGAAACCGTTGATGATGGAGACACCGTTGATGATGGGTGGGTGGAGGAACCTCTGAAGATGGATGGATGGATGGAAGGGTGGTTGGATGGAGAAACCGTTGATGACGGATGGATGGATGAGGTGGAGAAACCTCTGAAGATGGATGGATGGATGGAAGGGTGGTTGGATGGAGAAACTGTTGATGATGGGTGGGTGGAGAAACCTCTGAAGATGGTTGGATGGATGGATGGATGGATGGAGAAACCATTGATAATGGGTGGGTGGATGAGGTGGAGAAACCGTTGATGACGGATGGAAGGATGGAGAAACCTCTGAAGATGGATGGATGGAAGGGTGGTTGGATGGAGAAACCGTTGATGAGGGACGGAAGAACAGATGGAGAAGCCGTTGACGATGGGTGGATAAAGAAACCTTTGATGAGGGATGGGGAGATGGGGTGGAGAAACCGTTGATGATGGATGGAAGGGTGGAGGAAGCATGGATGATGGGTGGGTGGAGGAACCGTGGATGATGGATGGGTGGAGGAACTATTGATGGTGGGTGGGTGGAGGAACCATTGAAGACAGATGGATGGAAGGGTGGATGGATGAAGAAACCATCGATGATGGGTGGGTGGAAGGGTGGAGAAACCATCGCTGGAGGTGTCCTGACCCCGCGTCCCCCCCTATCTCCCCCCAGGCGCCCTCCTGGGAGCGCTGCCGCTGCGTGGCCTGGGCTTGACGCCGCTTCTCCCCGGGGTCGTGCCCCTGGACCTGCCCCTGGACCTCCAGCCCCCCCGGCTCGGTCCCCTGGTCCCGTAGCGCCCTCGGGGACCCCCCCAGGGTGACCGAGCTGGGGTTGTCCCCCTCCCCCGCCACCCCCCCCCCCCCACCTCGTAAATTTTGTTAATTAATAAAATTCCGCCTTCCACTCCGATGCTCCTCGCCCCGTTTTCTCCATCCCCACGTCCCCACCACGAGAACCTGGGGGGCCAGGACCCGTCCCCCGTGTCCCCTGTCCCGCCCCCCCTCACCGCGTGCGTCCCCCACCCCAAAAAAAAACCCCAAAACGGGCCAGTTCAACCCTTTATTGTCCACCGCCTCTGTGACAGCGGCGTCCCCTCCCTGGTGGCATCCGCGTCACCTCCTGGTGGTGGCGGTGGTGGCCCTGTCACCGCCCCCCCCCCAGCGGTGACAATTGGGACCCAACCCCCCCCTCCCCATACCCCCCGGGGTTGGAGAAGCTCAGATCTTGCCGGGGAAGGTCCCCTCTTCGCGGTACTCGTCCCACGTTGTCACCTGCGGGGGGGGGGACACGGTGGCCTCGTGAGGGACACGGTGGCCGTTGGGGAGAACGTGGGGACGCCACGGGGTGGGGGGGGGACACCATGGGGTGGGGGGGGACATCACGGGGCAGGGGGGGACACCATGGGGTGGGGGGAGGACACCACGGGGTGGGGGGAGGACGCCTGGGTGGACTTGGGGACGCCACGGGGGCCAGGAGTGTGATGATGCCACCAAGGGGACGTGGTGACCCCAAAAAGGGGACACATGGGACATGGTGGCCCCCTGGGGACGTTGGGGGGGGCGGGGGGGACACGAGGACCTCGTGCTGGTGGGGACACCACGGGGGGCCCGGGGACCCCACGGTGACGTTGCGGGGGACCTGAAGGACGTGGGGACACCAGAGGGACACCGAGGGGGGGGGGGGGCCGTGGGGACACCACGGAGGTCCTGAAGGACGCGGGGACACCACAGGGACACCGCGGGGGGACACGGGGATGAAGCGCGGCACCCAAGGGCCACGAGGCCACCACGGGGGACCCAAGGGCCACGAGGGCCACCATGAAGGCCATAAGGGCCACCATGAGAAAGAATCAAGGAACCCAAGCGACATCGAGGTGACGTGGAACCACCATAGGGCACCCAAGGGCCACCTGGGGGACCTGAGGACCCCCCCCCGGGTCACCCAAGGGCCACCGGGGGGACCCAAGGCCCACGAGGCCACCATGAGGGCCACGAGGCCAGCACGAGGGCCACGGGGAAGAAAACAGGGACCCAAGTGACATCGAAATGACGTGGAAGCACCCCGGGGCACCCAAGGGCCACAAGGCCACCCCGGGGGACCCAAGGGCCACCTGTGGGACATGAGGACCACGAGGCCACCACGGGGGCCACCACGGGGGACCTGATGGACATGGGGCCACCACGAAGGCCACGGGGATGAAAAAAGGGACTTGAGTGACACCGAAACAATGTGGAAACACCCCGGGGCACCCAAGGGTCACGAGGCCACCCCGGGGCACCCAAGGGCCACCTCAGGGCCACGAGGCCACCATGGGACACCCAAGGGCCATGAGGCCACCACAAAGGCCACCTTGAGGGCCACGAGGGCGAGACGAGGAACCCAAGCAACGTCGAAACGACGTGGAAACGCCCCGGGGCACCCAAGGGCCACGAGGCCAGCATGGGACACCCAGGGGCCATGAGGCCACCACAGGACACCCAGGGGCCACGAGGGCCACCATGAAGGCCACGGTGGCCACCACGAGGACCACGGGGAAGAAATGAGGAACCCAAGCGACATCGAGGTGACGTGGAAACACCCCGGGGCACCCAAGGGCCACGAGGCCACCCCGGGGCACCCAAGGGCCACCATGAAGGCCACGATGGCCACCACAAGGACCACGGGGAAGAAACAAGGAACCCAAGTGACATCGAAACGACATGGGAACACCCCGGGGCACCCAAGGGCCACGAGGCCACCCCGGGGCACCCAAGGGCCATGAGGCCACCACGAAGGCCACAGGGGCCACCTGGAGGACCCGAGGCCCACGAGGCCACCCCAGGGGACCCGAGGGCCACCCAGGGGCCACGAGGCCGCCACGAAGGCCACCTTGAGGGCCACGAGGGCGAAACGAGGAACCCAAGTGACGTCGAAACGACGTGGAAACACCCCGGGGCACCCAAGGGCCACGAGGCCACCCCGGGACACCAAGGGGCCATGAGGCCACCACGGGACACCCAAGAGCCACGAGGGCCACCATGAAGGCCATGCTGGCCACGGGGAAGAAACAAGGAACCCAAGTGACATGGAAACGATGTGGAAACACCCCGGGGCACCCAAGGGCCGCGAGGCCACCACAAAGGCCACAGGGGCCACCTGGAGGACCCGAGGCCACCCAGGGGACCCAAGGGCCACCCTGGGGTGGGGTGGACGTCACCGCGCCGGGGCCACTCACCCAGGAGGTGGGGCAGATGGACTTGTAGACGCGGTAGTACCACTGGCAGGGGGTGGCGTCCGCCCCCTTGGCCGCCATCGCCTTCTCGCAGCGGTGGAAATCTGGAGGGGGGAGGGGAGGGGACAAAAGGGGACACGGGTGTCACCGGGGAGGGGACACGGGGGGTCCCCAGGGACACGGGGAGGGGGGGGAGGGGCGTACCCAGGTAGTTCTGCCAGCAGTTCCTGGTCTGGTTCTGGTTGGGGAAGCGGCTGTCGAAGGGCGCCGTCTTGTAGCGGTCCAGCTTGGCCCGGATGTCCTCCGCCATGGCTGCCCGGGGGGGGGGGTTAATTAGTTAATTAATTAGTTAATTAGCTAATTGGTCGCTTAATTAGCGGCGTTAGTTAACGGCTCGTTAGCGGGCGGGGGGGGGGAGGAGGGGGGTGGGGAAGGGGTTGGGGAGGTTTGGGGACGTCGACGGCGGCCCCAGGAAGCGGTGATGGAACACTGCTCCCAGTAAGGCGCTGGGAGCCCTCGCAGTGCTCCCAGTAAGGCTGCAGGGATCCCCCTTAGTGCTCCCAGTAAGGCCCAGTGATCGCTCCCAGTCAGGCCCTGGGAGCCCTCCCAGTAAGGCCCATTGATCACTCCCAGTTGCCCCAGTGCTCCCAGCAAAGCCCAGCTATCCTTCCCAGGGCTCCCAGTAAGGCCCTGCGAGCCTTCCCAGTAAGCCCCAGCGAGCACCTAGTGCTCCCAGTAAAGCTAAGTCACCACTCCAGTATACCCAGTAAGGCTCAGCAATGCTCCCAGTGCTCCCACTGAGGCCCAATGATCTCTTCCAGTGCTCCCAGTAAGTCCCTGCAATGCCTCCCAGGACTCCCAGTAAGGCCCAGTCACCACCCCCATACACCCAATACTCCCAGTAAAGCCCACTGATCCCTCCCAGTGCTCCCAGTAGAACCCTGTGACCCTTCCCAGTGCTCCCAGTAGAACCCTGTGACCCTTCCCAGTGCTCCCAGTAAAGCCCAGCAACCCCTCCCAGCGCTCCCAGTAAAGCCCAGCGACCCCTCCCAGCGCTCCCAGTAAAGCCCAGCGACCCCTCCCAGCGCTCCCAGTAAAGCCCAGCGACCCCTCCCAGCGCTCCCAGTAAAGCCCAGCGACCCCTCCCAGCGCTCCCAGTAAAGCCCAGCGACCCCTCCCAGCGCTCCCAGTAAAGCCCAGCGACCCCTCCCAGCGCTCCCAGTAAAGCCCAGCGACTCCTCCCAGCGCTCCCAGTAAAGCCCAGCGACCCCTCCCAGCGCCCCCAGTAAAGCCCAGCGACCCCTCCCAGCGCCCCCAGTAAAGCCCAGCGACCCCTCCCAGCGCCCCCAGTAAAGCCCAGCGACCCCTCCCAGTTGCCCCAGTGTTCCCAGTAAAGCCCAACAATCCCTCCCAATGCTCCCAGTAAGCCCCAGTCACCACCCCAGTCCACTCAGTGCTCCCAGTAAAGCCCACAAACCTCTCCCAGTAAGGCCCAGCGGCTCCCTCAGTGCCCTCCCAGTGCTCCCAGTAGCCCCCCAGTGCCCTCCCAGGAGCTCCCAGTAGCCCCCAGTTCCCCCCCCCGCACCAGCCGCCTCCGTTCCCGTCAAAGTGACTTTCACCGCCGCCGCTGCCCTCGCGCCGGAACCACCGAGACGCGACAGGAAGCGCAGAGCGCCGCCGGAAGTAGCGGCCCCTGCTCAGCGCGCAGAAGGGGAGGAGCCGTCGAGACGCGCTGGGTAGAGCGGCCTCCGCCGAGGGCGGGGCGGGAGCGGGGAGGACTGCGGAGACCATAGAGAGGAGGCGGGAGGACAGAGCGTCCCCACGGACGGGTGGGAGGGAAAATGGCGGCGGGGAGACCCAGGCGCTCCCCGATTCGCCTGAAAACGCCCCAAAACGGCTCCGAAACGTTCCAAAACACTCTCAGAACCCCTCGTAGCGCCCCCAAATAGCCTGAAAGTCCCCCAAATCCCTCATAGAGCCCCCAAATTTTCCTCAAATGCCTCAAATTGGCCCGAATTTGCGCCTTTCTCCCCCACAGGTCCCTAAATAAAGCCCCCCAAATCCCCATTTTTGTCCCCAAATATCCCCAGACCCCCCTAAATGCCCCATGAACGTCCCCATACTCTCTCTGCGACCCCTAAATGCCCCATCCCTTCATCCCTCACTCCAAATCCCCCCCCACTTGCCCCTAAATATCACCCCCAAAATGTTTGTTTCTGTCCCTATATTTCCCCTCAGGCCACCAAATGCCACATCCCTGACCCCAAATACACCCAAAAACCCCCGAAATGCCACATCCGTGTCTCTAAATCCCCCCAGAAGTTCCTAATGCCCTCTTTCGGTCCCTAAATCCCCCCTTGATGTCCCAGTCACCCCCAGAATCCCCCAAATATCTCGTTTTTGTCCTCAAATACTCTTCAAGACCCCAAAAGCCCAATTCCCATACATAAATCCACACAGCTCCCCCCTCAAATACACTTTTTACCGCTAAATAACCCCACAAATCCTTCCAGTGCGAACTACCTATTTCCAAGGTGCCCCCAGGATCCCCTAAATATCTCATTTTTGTCCTCAAATACATTTCAAGACCCCCAAAGCCCCATCCCTATATATAAATCCCCTCAGCTCGCCCTCAAATGCCCCATTTTTACCTCAAAGTAACCTCTCGAATTCTCCAAATATTTAATATCTATCTCCAAAATATCCCCAGGACCTCTAAATGCCCCAAAACCTGTCCCTAAATATTCTCAGGATCCCCTAAACACTCTCAGGACCCCCCCCCCTTCAAATGTTTTCAGTCACACTCAGGACCCCCCAAATGCCCCTTTCCTGTCCCCAAATCCTCCCCCAAACACCCCCATATTCCCCACCCCTTTCCCCATTTACCCTCCAGGACCCCCAAATCCCACCCCAAATCCCCCATATTCTTCATCCCTTTCCCTAAATCCCCTCCAGGACCCCCAGATTCCCCATTCTTACCCCCAAATCCCTCCAACACACCCCCATATTCTCCATCCCTTTCCCTAAATATCCTCCAGGACCCCAAATCCCCCATTCCGGACCCCAAATCCCCCCCCCCAGACCACCCAAAATCTCCCCCAAACACCCCCATACTCTCCGTCCCTTTCCCCAGACACCCTCTAGGACCCCAAATCCCCCATTCATGTCCACAAATCCCCCCCAGATGCCCCATCCCTTTCCCCAGATACCCTCCAGGACCCCCAAATCCCCCATTCTTACCCCCAAATCCCCTGCAAAACACCCCGATATCCTCTATCCCTTTCCCTAAATACCCTCCAGGAGCCCAATTTCCCCCATTTCTGCCCCCAAATCCTCCATTTCTGCCCCCATATCCCCTCCAGGACCCCCAAATTCCCCATTCCTGTCCCCAAATCCCCCCCAAACACCCCCATATTCTCCATCCCTTTCCCCAAATCCCCTCCAGGACCCCCAAATTCCCCATTCCTGTCCCCAAATCCCCCCCAAACACCCCCATATTCTCCATCCCTTTCCCCAGATCCCCTCCAGGACCCCCAAATTCTCCATTCCTGTCCCCAAATCCCCCCCAAACACCCCCATATTCTCCATCCCTTTCCCCAAATCCCCTCTAGGACCCCCAAATTCCCCATTCCTGTCCCCAAATCCCCCCCCAACACCCCCATATTCTCCATCCCTTTCCCCAAATCCCCTCCAGGACCCCAAATCCCCCATTCCTGTCCCCAAATCCCCCATTTCTGCCCCCAGCTCCCCTCTAGGACCCCCAAATCCCCCATTCCTGTCCTCAAATCCCCCCAGCATCCCCCCAAATACCCCATCCGTTTCCCCAAATCCCCTCCACGACCTCAAATGCCCCATTTCTGCCCCCAATCCCCCTCGCCCCTATTCCAGGCCGTCGCCCCTGAGGGTCGGGGTCTTTTGGGGCACGGCCGGGCGCTAGGACCCAGCGAGAGCACAGCCCTGCTCGGTTACTTCCGCCCGGCTTGGCGTCGGAAAGGCTGTGGCGCATGCGCACTGCCCGGAACGGGGCGGGGCCTAGCGGGTGACGTACAGCAACTTCCGGCACTGGGAGAGAGCGCGCGGCGCGTGAGGCCCCGCGTGGAGCAGCGGCGGGATGAGGCCGGGTGGGCACTGGGAGCACTGGGAGGGACTGAGGGGAACTGGGAGGCACTGGGAAGGGACTGGGAGAGGCTGAGGAGCATTGGGAGGGGACTGGGAGGGGCTGAAGGGCACTGGAATGGGACTGGGAGGGTAACTGGGGGGAACTGGGTGGCACTGGGAAGGGACTGGCGGGGCTGGGAGTCACTGGGAAGGGATTGGGAGGTACTGGGAAGGTAACTGGGAGACACTGGAGGGAACTGGGATGTAACTGGGGGTGACTGAGGGGGACTGGAGGGGCACTGGGGGTAACTGGAAGGGACTGGGGGGAACTGGGAGGTAACTGGGAGGCGCTGGGAAGGGACTGGGGTAGGCTGGGAGTTACTGGGAAGGGGTTGGGAGGCACTGGGAAGGTAACTGGGAGACACTGGGGGGAACTGGGATGTAACTGGGGGTGACTGAGGGTGACTGGAGGGGCACTGGGGGTGACTGGAGGGGCACTGGGGGTAACTGGAAGGGACTGGGGGGAACTGGGAGGTAACTGGGAGGCACTGGGAAGGGACTGGGGGGGCTGGGAGGCATTGGGAAGGGGTTGGGAGGCACTGGGAAGGTAACTGGGAGACACTGGGGGGAACTGGGATGTAACTGGAGGGGCACTGGGGGTGGCTGGAGGGGCACTGGGGGTGGCTGGAGGGGCACTGGGGGTGGCTGGAGGGGCACTGGGGGTGGCTGGAGGGGCACTGGGGGTGACTGGAGGGGCACTGGGGGTAACTGGAAGGGACTGGGGGGAACTGGGAGGTAACTGGGAGGCACTGGGAAGGGACTGGGAGGTGCTGGGAGTGACTGGGAGGCACTGGGGGGGGATTGGGAAGGACTGGGAGGGGATGAGGGGCACTGGGATGGGACTGGGAGGGTAACTGGGAGGGAACTAGGATGTAACTGGGAGGGACTGGGGAATAACTGGGGGGGACTGGGAGGGACTGGAGGGGCACTGGGGGTAACTGGAATGGACTGGGGGGAACTGGGAGGTGCTGGGAGGGACTGTGGAGAACTAGGATGTAACTGGGGGGGCTGGGGGGCACTGGGAAAGGATTGGGAGGCACTGGGAGAGGCTGAGGGGCACTGGGAGGGGAACTGGGATGTGACTGTGAGGGACTGGGGGGCACTGGGAGGGTTTGGAGCGGCGCTGAGGGGAACTGGGATGTAACTGGAGGGGCACTGGGGGGAACTGGAAGGGACTGGGGGGAACTGGGAACCGGGAGCCCCCCGCAGCCGTCCCAGTGCTCCCAGTTTGCCCAGTAACACTTCTCTGTCCCGCAGGTTTCAGCCCCCGTGGGGGGCGCGGAGGCTTCGGCGACCGGGGGGGGCGCGGGGGCGACCGGGGGGGCCGTGGGGGCTTCCGGGGGGGGCGAGGTGAGTGCCCCCCGTCCCAGTTCCCCTTCCAATGCTCCCAGTAAGCCCAGTTCCCTTCCCAGTACCCCCATATCCCCTCCCAGTAAGCCCAGTTCCCTTCCCAGC
>NC_137730.1:114822-227083 GCF_964034855.1 Anser brachyrhynchus | reverse complement strand
GGATCTGGGGCGGTTCCCTTGACCCCAAAATGGGACTTTGGGTTTTCCGAGCCCCCCAGACGGATCTGGGGGGGTTCCCTTGACCCCAAATGGGACTTTATGGTTTCCGAGCCCCCCAAACAGATCTGGGGGGGGGGGTTCCCTGGACCCCAAAATGGGACTTTGGGGTTTCTGAGCCCCCCAAATGAATCTGCGGGGTTTCTGAGCCCCCCAAACGGATCTGGGGGGGTTCCCTTGACCCCAAAATGGGACTTTGGGGTTCCTGAGCCCCCCAAACGGATCTGGGGGGGTTCCCAGCCCCCCAGACGGCTCCGTAGGGTCCCCCGAGCCCCCCAGCGGGGCGCGCAGGGCCACTCACGCTGCCGAAGTACTTGTCGAGCAGCTCGACGTAGCGGTGGATGAGCTCCAGTGTGATCAGCTCGTTGTCCTGCCCCTCGATGGCGCAGCAGAAGTAGAGGCTGGCGTACCTGGGGGGGGGGCACGGGGGGCTGGGGGAGCGCCGCCGGGGGGGGGGGGGGCGCGGGGGGATGGGGGGGAGTGGGGGGGGGATGGGGGAAACGGGGAGGGTGTGGGGGAATAGGGGGAAGGGGGGAAATGGGGGGGTGTGGGGGAAATGTGGGGGGTGGGGGGATGGGGGGTGTGTGGGTGGGTGTGGGGGAAACGGGGGAGATGGGGGAATGGGGGATGTGGGGGAATGGGGGTGTGTGGGGGAATGTGGGGAGTGGGGGAAATGGGGGGGCGTCGGGGAATGGGGGGGTATGGGGGAAATGGGGGGACGCGGGGGATATAGGGAAATGGGGGGGTGTGGGGGAAAGGGGGGAGATGGGGGAAATTGGGGGGGGTGAGGGGAATGGGGGGGTGTGGGGGATATGGGGGGAATGGGAGCGTATGGGGAGGATGTGGGGGGAAGGGGGAATATGGGGGAAACGGGGGATATGGGAGAATGGGGGGGGTGGGGGAAATGGGGGGATACAGGGGGAACGGGGGAAATGGGGGGGATATGGGGTAAAGGGGGAAATTGGGGGGGATATGGGGGAATGGGAGGATATAGGGGAAATTGCGGGGGTGGGGGGAATGGGGGAGATTGGGGAAATGGGGGGGATACGGGGGAATGGGGGGGGTGGGGGAAATGGAGGTATGTGGGGGAAAGGGGGGATATAGGGGAAATTGGGGGGGGTGGGGGGAATGGGGGGATATGGGGGAATGGGGGGAAATGGGGGGAAGTGGGGGAGTGCAATGGGGCCAGGGGCAATGGGGCCGGGGGCAACGGGGCCAAAGGCTGTGGGGCCCGATCAATGGGGCTCAATGGAAGCCAATGGGGCCAGATACAATGGGGCCAGAGTCTATGGGGCACAACCGATGGGGCTGGAGGCTATGGGGCCAAGCCAATGGGGCTCAATGGAAGCAATGGGGCCAGACACAATGGGGCCGAGCCAACGGGGTTGGATGCTATGGGGCCAAGCCAATGGGGCTGAAGGCAACGGGGCCAGAGGTTATGGGGCCAAGCCAATGAGGTTGGGGGCTTATGGGGCCAAGCCAATGGGGCTGGATGCAATGGGGCCAAGCCAGTGGGGTTGGAGGCTATGGGGCCAGAGGCTATGGGGCCAAGCCAAGAGGGCTAGAGGCTATGGGGCTGGATGCAATGGGGCCAAGCCAACGGGGCCAGAGGCTATGGGGCCAGAGGCTATGGGGCCAAGCCAATGGGGCAGGACACAATGGGGTTGGATGCAATGGGGCCAAGCTGATGGGGCTGGAGCCTATGGGGCCAAGCCAATGGGGACAGAGGTGATGGGGCCAAGCCAATGGGGCTGGGTGCAATGGGGCTGGATGCAATGGAGCCAAGCCAATAGGGCTGGAGGCTATGGGGCCAAGCCAATGAGCTTGGAGGCTACGGGGCCAAGCCAATGGGGCCAAGCCAATGGTGTTGGATGCAGTGGGGCCAGACGCAATGGGGCCAAGCCAATGGGGACGGAGGCTACGGGGTCAAGCCAATGGGTCCAAGCCAATGGGGTCGGAGGCAATGGGGTTGGAGGCTATGGGGCCAGAGGCTATGGGGCCAAGCCAATGGGGCTGGATGCAATGGGGCCAAGCCAATGGGTTCGGAACGGAGGCTATGGGGCCAAACCAGTGGGGCTGGATGCAATGGGGCCAAGCCAATGGGTTCGGAGGCTATAGTGCCAAGCCAATGAGGTTGGAGGCTACGGGGCCAAGCCAATGGGGCCAGATGCAATGGGGCTGGATGCAATGGAGCCAGAGGCTATGGGGCCAAGCCAATGGGGCTGGATGCAATGGGGCCAAGCCAATGGGGTTGGAGGCTATGGGGTTGGAGGCTATGGGGCCAAGCCAATGGGGCTGGACGCAATAGGGCCAAGCCAATGGGGTTGGAGGCAATGGGTCCAAGCCAATGGGGCCGGCCGCAATGGGGCCAAGCCAATGGGGTTGGAGGCTATGGGGTTGGAGGCTATGGGGCCAAGCCAATGGGGCTGGACGCAATAGGGCCAAGCCAATGGGGTCGGAGGCAATGGGTCCAAGCCAATGGGGCCGGCTGCAATGGGGCCAAACCCCGGGGTCCAAACCCCGGGGCGCCGCCACCCCCCCCCCCGTCGCCTCCCCCGCGCGCCCCCCACCTCTTGTAGACCACCTTGAGGTCGCGCCACTCGAGGAAGCTGCACATCTTGGGCTTGCGCGCCAGCACCAGCTGCATCAGCTCGCGCACCAGCTTCCGCTTGTCGCGCTCGGCCGTGGCCAGGAACCACTTCTGCAGGCGCAGCTTGCCCTGCCGGCTGAACAGCAGCATGAAGCGCATCTGCGGGCGGCACGCGGGTTAGAGGGCGGGGGAGGGGGGGGTGGGGTCCGGGCGGGGGGGATTTGGGGTGTGGGGCGGGGATTTGGGGGGGTTGTGGGGCGGGGGGTGGGGGGTACGGGGGAGATATGGGGCTGGGATGGGGGGATATGGGGGGATTTGGGGGGGATACAGGGGGATTTGGGGTGTGGGGTGGGGATTTGGGGGGTTATGGGGTGGGGGGTGGGGGTATGGGGGAGATATGGGGCTGGGATGGGGGGATATGGGGGGATTTGGGGGGGATACAGGGGGATTTGGGGTGTGGGGTGGGGATTTGGGGGGTTATGGGGTGGGGGGTGGGGGTATGGGGGAGATATGGGGCTGGGATGGAGGGATATGGGGGGATTTGGGGGGACTTGGGGTGTGGGGCGGGGGTATGGGGGAGTTGTGGGGCGGGGGGTGGGGGTACGGGGGAGATATGGGGCTGGGACAGGGGGATATGGAGGGATTCGGGGGGATTTGGGGGGATATGGGGAGATTTGGGGGGGTTGTGGGGCGGGGGGTGGGGGTACGGGGAAGATATGGGGCTGGGATGGGGAGATATGGGGGGATATAGGGGGGATATGGGGCTGGGATGGGGGGATATGGGGGGATTTGGGGGGGATACAGGGGCATTTGGGGTGTGGGGTGGGGATTTGGGGGGTTATGGGGTGGGGGGTGGGGGTACGGGGGAGATATGGGGCTGGGATGGGGGGATATGGGGGGATTTGGGGGGATATGGGGCTGGGATGGGGGCATGGGGCAAGATATGGGGTTGGGATGGGGGTATGGGGCAGGATATGGGGCTGGGATGGGGAGATATAGGAGATATGGGGGGATATAGGAGGATATGGGGCTGGGATGGGGGATATGGGGGGATTTGGGGTGTGGGGTGGGGGTATGGGGGGATTATGGGGCGGAGGGTGGGGGTACGGGGGAGATATGGGGGGATTTGGGGGGATATAGGGCTGGGATGAAGGGATATGGGGAGATATGGGGGGATGGGGTGGGGATTAGGGGGGGTTATGGTGCGGGGGGTGGGGGTACGGGGGAGATATGGGGCTGGGATGGGGGGACATGGGGGGATTTGGGGGGATATGGGGGGGTTGTGGGGCAGGGGATGGGGGTACAGGGGAGATATGGGGCTGCGATGGGGAGACATGGGGGGATTTGGGGGGATATGGGGCTGGAATGGGGGGATATGGGGGGATTTGGGGGGCTTTTGGGGTGGGAGGTGGGGGTATGGGGTATATGGTGGGCTATGGGGGGCTATGGGGTGTGGGGTGGGGGTATGGGGTGGGATATGGGGCTGGGATGGGGATAGAGGGAGGGATTGGGGGGATATGGGGTGTGGGGTGGGGGTAGGGGGGAGATATGGGGGGATTTGGGGGGCTTTCGGGGTGGGGGTGGGGGTGTGGGGGGAAGATATGGGGCTGGGATAGGGGGATATGGGGGGATATGGGGTGCGGAGTGAGGGTATGGGGGTATATGGGGGCTATGGGGGGCTATGGGGTGTGGGTTGGGGGTGTGGGGGGGGATATGGGGGTGGGATATGGGGCTGGGATGGGGGGATATGGGGGGATATGGGGCGTGGGGGGGAGAAATGTGGGGCTGGGCTGGGGATACGGGGGGTTACGGGGGGTTACGGGGCGGGCTGTGGGGTGGGAACGGGGGCTATGGGGGGGCTACGGGGCTGCGATGGGGGGCTACGGGGTGGGGGCTATGGGGGGATACGGGGGGTTTTGGGGGGTTTTGGGGCGGGGGGGGGGGGGGCTGTGGGGTGGGGGCGGGGCCGTGGGGCCGGGGAGAGAGGTGTTGTACCCCCCCCTTCCACGTGACCCCCCCTTCACGTGACCTCCCCCCTTCCCACGTGACCTCCACCCGCCCACGTGACCCCCCCTCCCGCCCGATGCCCCCCCCCCCCTTCCCGCCGCCTCAGCCCCGGCCCCGGGGCCGCTCACCATGGCGCCGCTTCCGGTCCCCCCCCGCTCGGTTCCGCTTCCGGTCCCCTCCCCCGCTTCCGCTTCCGGTGGGCTCGGCAGCCGCCGCCGCCGCCGCCGCCGCTCTCCGCCGCCGCCGCGCCGGGCCCGGGCTCACCGCGCATGCGCCGCTTCCGGGAGGGGCGGGGCCCGCTGCCATGGCAACGGGGCGGGGCTGGGAGGGGGAGGACGGAGCCGTTGCCCCAGCAACGGGCCCACAGCGGGGCGGGGCTGAGGCTCCGTAGCAACGGTTGCCAAGGGGCGGGGCTTGTTGCCACGGCAGCGCCCGCGCTGTCGCCATGGCAACCGGACAGAGGCCGGGGCGGGCCTGGGCCCACATCCATGGGGCCTGGACCCACATCTATGGGGCTGAGACCCCCCAGACCCACACCTATGGGGCACAAACCCCTCCCAGACCCACATTTATGGGGTCTGGACCCACATCCATGGGGCACAAACCCCTCCCAGACCCAAATCTATGGGGCCAAAACCCCCCAGGCCGAAATCTTTTGGGCCGAGACCCCTCAGACCCAAATCTATGGGGCACAAACCCCTCCCAGACCCAAATCTATGGTGCCAAGACCCCCCAGACCCACGTCCATGGGGCCTAGACCCACATCCATGGGGCACAAACCCCTCCCAGACCCACACCTATGGGGATGAGACCCCCCCAGACCCAAATCTAAGGGGCCGAGACCCCTCAGACCCACATCCATGGGGCACAAACCCCTCCCAGACCCACATCTATGGGACTGAGAGCCCCCAAACCCAAATCTATGGGGCCGAGACCCCCCAGACCCATGTTCATGGGGCCTAGACCCCCACCCATGGGGCACAAACCCTTCCCGGACCCAAATCTATGGGGCTAAGAGCCCCAGACCCAAATCAATGGAGCCAAGACACCCCAGATCTCCATTTATGGAGCACAAATCCCTCTCAGACCCACATCTATGGGGTCGAGACCCAAATCTATGGGGCCGAGACCCCCTGAAATCCACCTTTCCGCAAATTGGGGTGGTTGGAGCCCGGCTTCCTCCCCGCGAGATCCCGGCCTCAACCATCCCGCGGTCGCTGCAGCCGAGGTCTCCAGCTCGTCCCTCCTCACCCCGTCGGCTCCTCCGCCACCCGCGCGGTGGAGAAACATCTCGAGATGGTGATCGTGGTCATCGACGCCCTGCAGGAACCTTCTGGACGGTTTGTGCCTCGCTGTTTGGTCTTCCCAGCAGGTATCGGGGTGGTTGAAGTCCTCCAGGAGAACCAGGGAGACCAAGAGGCTGCTTGGAGCTGTCTGAAGAAGGCTTCATCTCCTCCTCTTCCTCATCTGGTGGCCGTGGTATCAACAGTGGATGTCTGCCCTTTAATCCATACCCACGAGCTTTCAGTCTCCGGGAGGAACCAGAAACAATTTGGGAAGACCTGGCCGGGAGCGGAGAAGATCTGAGAGGACGCAACCGTGTCTGGAAGGGACCTGGGAAGACCCAAGAATCGATCCAGGAAGACCTGGCAGTGGTTGAAAATGGTCTGAGAAGACCCAACGGTGGTTGGAATCGATCTTGGAGGACCCAGCGATCATTGGAAATGAACTTGGAAGACCCAATGGTGGTTGGAACTGACCTGGGAAGACCTGGCCATGGTTGAAAATGGTCTGAGAAGACCCAATGGTGGTTGGAATCGATCTTGGAGGACCCAACAATGGATGGAATCGATCCCAGGGGACACAATGATGTTTGGAATCAATCTGGGAGGACCCGAAGATGGTTGGAATTGATCTTAGGGGACCCAACGATGGTTGGAAATGATCTTGGAGGACCCAGTGGTGGTTGAAAGTGATCTTGGAAGACCTGACCATGGCTGAAAATGGTCTGAGAAGACCCAGCGATGGTTGGAAACAATCTTGGAGGATCCAGCTATCATTGGAAATGATCCTGGAGGACCCAACCATAGTTGGAATCGATCTTGGAGAACCTAACGATGGTTGGAAACAATCTCATGGGACCCAACCATGGTTGGAAATGATCTTGGAGGAAACAAGCATTGTTAGAATCGATCTGGGAAAACCTGGCCATGGTTGAAAATGGTCTGAAAAGACCCAACAATGTTTGGAATTGATCTTGGGGAACCCAGTCATGATTGGAAGTGATCTTGGAGGCCCCAACGATGGTAGGAATCAATCTGAGAAGACCCAACGATGGTTGGAATCGAAATTAGAAGACCCAACGATGGTTGGAATGATCTTGGAGGACCCAGCAATGACTGGAATTGATCTTTGGGGACACAACAATGGTTGGAAATGATCTTGGGGGACACAAAGATGGTTGGAATCGATCTTGGAGAAACCAACGATGGTTGGACACGACCTGGGAAGACCCCACAATGGCTGGAATCAACCTACCATCCCCCAACCCCAACCCCCACTTCCCAATTTGGGTCAGATTCACCCCAAAAAGGAACAAACACCCCCTCCCCGGGACACCGCGATACCCCTAGAGCAGCGATAACGGGGAGGGGAACATCGCGGTTGTCCCTGATAACGGGGAGGGGACCGTCACGTTTGTCCCCACGGTCACGGTACCCACGATTGGTCCGGGCACAGCCCGTCCCCCAACCACCACCCGGGGATGAGCAGCTCCTCCCCGCAGAGGGGCAAAGTTCCCCACTGCCACTCCTGTCCCAGGCATGCCTCCGCACCGGGATGCTGCTGGCAGCGCCGCAGGGCTGGGGGGCACCAAGATGGGGTCTTGCACCCGGGCCTTCCTCCTCCTCTTCCTCCTCCTCTTCCGCGGGGATGTGGCAGGTGAGTGGAGCCCGGCCAGGGGGCACCAAAATGCAGATGGGGGGGCGGGAGGAGGCGTCCTCCCCTGGGGCATCTCCTTGGGGTGTGCTGGGGAGGCTGAGGGGGGAATTGGCCTCCACGGCCTGAGGTGGCACCGTCCTGGTGGGGACAGGGATTGGACATTGGGGAAGGGGACAGGGACAAGGACAGGGATAGGGACACTCCACAGCCCCATGCCCCGCGATGATGGCACTGACGAGAGCCAGCGGAGGCCAAAATTGGGGCAAGGCCACAAATCGGGGCAGTGTAGACGATGAATTGGGAGCGGTGGAGGCCAGAATTGGGACAGCGGAGGCCAGAACTGGGACAGGGGAGGCCATGAACTTGGGCAGAAGAGACCACAAATTGGGACAGCAGAGGCCACGTCCTCTCATGCAGCCTCTGCCCCACCCATCCCACAGATGTGTGAACGGGAACAGGACAAGGGGCAGATGAAAGCGAAAGTGAGGGAGAGGCCGGGGGAGGGGTGTGGTGGGAAGGCCAGGGGCGAGGCCGGAGGGTACAAAGAAGAAAGGTGCGGGACAGGGCGGCCGCCACAAAGCACAAAGCCTCCAAAGGTGCTGACGACAGCCACAGGATTAACTCCAGATTTCTCATCTCAATAGCAAGGAATACTGTGATATTTCTGGACGACGAAGGAAATTTCTCCGGTGAAACCTCCATACCGCTGGTCTCCACAGAAATGTCTCCCTACACAGACACGTCTTCCTACACAGAAATGGCCTCCGGGCTCTCCCCCACCACTGAAGAAACCTCATCTGGTGACACCCCCACACCACTGACCTCTACCAGTTCAGGAACCTCTTTCCCTGCCTCAGCCACCACTGGGCCAGTTACCACCAGTACAGCCCCAGTGACCACCACCACCTCCCTAACCACCACCACTTCCCCAACAACCACAACCACCACCCCAACCACCACCATGACCACTGTTCCTGCAGGTCAGCCTCCTCCTCTTTCCCATCCTCCCTCCTCTCACCCTCCTCCCTCCTCCCAGGCCTCCATTGCTGCACCTCGCCCCCATCCTCCCCGGGGTCTCCTTGCAGGACCCCCACCCCTGGGTGCCCCCTGACCTCCACTCTCCCCACAGTGGTCTGCCAGAACGGAGGCACCTACGATGGTGTCAAGTGCCTCTGCCTCTCCGACTTCTACGGCCCCTTGTGCGAGTTCTTCAGCGACTCCATCACCACCGAGATCCGTAAGTGCGGCCTCCCCGTGGCCCTGGCCCTCCACCCAGCCCCGCCCCCCCCCCCCGTGCTCAGCCCCCTCCTGCCTCCTGCAGCCATCGAGGGGACGATCGTGGCCAACGTGGAGCTGGTGGTGACCATCACCAACTTCGACTACACGGAGGAGTTGCAGGACCTCCGCTCGGAGGCCTATGAAAGCTTTGCGAGGCATTTCCGGCAGGAGGTGAGGCCGGGGTGTGCAAGGGGAGGCTGGGAGCACGAGGGGAGGCCAGGCTACATGATGGGAGGTTGGAATGCAATGGGAAGCTGGGAACAGGAGGGGAGGCTGGGCTGCGTGATGGGAGGCTGGGAGTACAAGGGGAGACCAGGAGCACAAGGGGAGACCAGGCTGTGCGAGAGGAGGCTGAGAGCACAAAGGGAGGCGGGGAGCTCAAAGGGAGGCCGGGAGCATGAGGGGAGGCCTGGAGCATAAGAGGAGGCTGGGCTACATGAGGGGAGGCTGGATTCTGTGAGGGGAGGCTAGGAGCGAGAGGGGAGGCTGGACTGCAATGAGGGAAGGTTGGGCTGGGAGCACGATGGGAGGCCAGGCCGCGTGAGGGGAGACGGGGCTGTGCGAGGGGAGACCAGGAACATGAGAGGAGTTTGGGAGCACGAGGGAAGGCCGGGCACCACAAGGGGAGGCTGGGCTGCACTGGACCCGTCCTCACAGCGCCCCTCACCCTGGCAGATGGCCAAGATTTACGGCTCCGTGCCCGGCTACGAGGGTGTGAAGATCCTCCGCATTGTGCCAGCAGCCTCCAGCAGGCGGGGAGCCTGGGTGCGCAGGGCCGGGGGAGACTCCGTGTCCTCCCCCGTGGGCACCGGCCTCGAGGTGGAGCATGAGGTCATCTTCAGAACCACCGCCAGCCCCAACCTGACTGAGGAGTTCCAGAACAAGACTCAGGAGCTGGTGCAGAAGCTTCAGGAGACTGTCAAAAGCCAGGGCGACTGCGGGCACGACTCCTGTGGGTGTTGCGTCCTCCTCCTCACCCCCCAACCCCTCAGGGAGGCCCTGGGGAAGGGTCCCTGACAGCCTCTCTCTCCCTGCAGCCGTTGTCTGCATTGCGGTGTCATCCAGCCCCATCATCAAGAACATGACACAGTCCTCTTCGTTTGACGGTGAGGCCCGGGTGGCCAGGGTGCTCCCATGAACCCTCATGAACCCCCCGAGTCCCCTATGCACCCCACCAACCCCTACGCACCCCACCGCCCAATTTGACCCCCTCCCGTGCCCCCTCCTCAGCACTGTGCCAGCAGCGGGCGCCCGTTGGCTACCAGGACTACTACTTCGCGCAGAACACGAGCAGCACCATCCGCTGCATCACCAACTGCACGGCCAACACACCCGGCACCATTGACTGCCACCATGGCGAGTGCCGCGTCACCCGCACCGGGCCACAGTGCTTGTGAGTGCCACCATGCATCCCTCTGTGCCCACCCCCTTGCCCCCTGGGAGCACCGGGCCCAACTGTTCCTTGTCCCTGTTCCTTGTCCCTGCAGCTGCCGGGATGAATCGCTCTACTGGTACACGGGCACCCAGTGCTCCGGGCGCGTCAGCAAGGTGGCCACCGGGCTGGGGGTGGTGGTCACGGTGCTGCTCGTCGCCTGCGTTGTCCTTGCTGTGCTGCTGGTGATACGGAAGAAGGGCAGGAAGAGGTAGAGGGGCAGGGATTGTTGGTGTGGATTGGATTAGGTTGGTTGGGTTGGGGTGGTTGGTTTGGGGTAGCTGGGTTGGGGTGTTTTGCGTTTGCTGGGGTGGGGTGGTTTGGATTGGGTTTAGTTGGGTTGGATGGTTTGGGGTCTTTTGGGTTGGTTGGGGTGGTTTGGGGTGGTTGGGTTGGATTGAGTTGGGTTGAATTGGGTTGGTTGTGTCGAGTTGGTTGAGTTGGGGTTTTTAGGTTCGGTTGGGGGTCTTGGGTTTGGAGCAGGGTCGTTGGTTGGTACGTACTCTTGGGGTCTTCTGGTTCTGGAGATGTGGGTTCAGGGTCTTCTAGTCGAGAGCAGGGTTGAATGTGGGCTCGGGGGCTCATGGTGGACACCTGGGTCTGCGGTCTTCTGGTTCAGAGTAGAGCTGGTGATGGACACGTGAGTCTGGGGTCTTCCAGCTGGCAACTGGAATGGAGGGGGGGACGTGCGCTTGGGGTCTTCCATTGGAGAGCGGGGTTGGTGACGGACTCGTGGGCTGGTGGCAGACACCTGGGCTTGGTTGGGGTTCAGAACGGGGTTGTTGGCGGACATCTGGGCAGGCTGGGGGGGGGGCACAGCCCCCTCCTCTGTCCTCCTGCCCCCTCCGAGCCCCCTGGTGCTGCCCCCCAGGAACACTTCGGCCACCATTGAGGAGAACTGGTACGAGAACGATGACGGCACCTGGACAGCATCCGATGGCTTCGTCCTCAAGAACAAAAACGCCACCGACCCAGGTCGGGAGGGCTCGGGGGGGCAGCAGTAGGGGGGGGGGGGGGGAACATGACCATGGCTGCTCCCCCAGCCCCCACCGCTCACCCCATCACCCCCCACCCATGTCCCCAACAGGCGGCAGCCTACAGAGCTTCACGGCCTCGTTGGAACGGGTGAACACTGACATCCCGGTGGGTGCCCCCAAGACCCGTCCCCCCCCTGCACCCACCCACCACCCCGCAGCCCCCCAGAACCCATCTCACCTCTGTCGCCTTCTCCTTTCTCTCCATCCCCCCAGATGCAGATCGCCAGACCCGCACTGCGACCCCAGTTGTGACCCAGGTACTGTGAGATGTGGGGCAGGGGAATGTGGGGTGGGAACAAAGGGTGTGGGGCTGGGGTGGGGTCAGGGGGATGTGGGGCAGAGCGCTGTGGGGCGGGGGGATGTGGAAGCCAAGAATCTTCTCAATGATTCTCCTCCAAGGTCTTCGCTGGCTCCTCCTCACCTCATTGCCCACCAGGACCTCCAGGACCTTCTTAACGATGCTGCTTCCAAAGCCATCGTTGGCTCCTGCTCACCGCGGTGCCCACGGGAGTAATCTGGGAAGAAGCAGATGGGGCTGAGAACAATTTGGGAAGACTCGGCCAGGAGCCAACCTGGAGAGACCCAACCGGGGAGACCCAGCCATGGCTGGAAATGCTCTTGGAAGACCTAACCATGGCTCAAAATGCTCTTGTAAGACCCAACCATGCCTTGAAATGTTCTTGGAACCCCAACGACGGCTCAAAATGCTCTTGAAAGACCCAACCATGGCTCAGAATACTCTTGGAAGACCCAACTATGTCTGGAAATGCTCCTGGAAGACCCAATGATGGCTGGAAATGCTCTTTGAAGGCCCAACCACGGCTGGAAGCAATCTGTAGGAACCTGGCAGAGCTGGAAGCGGCCCAGGACAGCCCAGCAGTGACTGGAAATGGGTTAGGCAGGACCCTGGCATGTGTTTTTGCTCAGCGAGGAGGAGGAAAGACCTGTGTTTGCAGATCCTGGCAGTGGGGGACAGGACTCCCGGCCAGGGTCTTCCCATTCCACTTAGGGGTGGGTAATCCCAATAAAAATTCTGTGCATCCCAACAAAAATTCTGCTGTTGCCTCCGGCCCCATACCAGCCGTGGTCACAAGGGATGTTGGGTCCGGGGTGGGAACTGGCCAACCACGGTCCCCTTGTGGCTGCAGCTGCTGGGGTCCATCTGGGTCCTTCTGGGGGGTCTTCAGCAGTGCCGGGAGCCATCAGAACCCACAAATCCCCAGCTCCCGGTCCCAAATTTGGGTCAGACTCACCCCAAATCTCCCTAGCCCTACAGGTCCTAGAAGGTCCCCAAATGCCCCCAGCCCTACAGGTCCTGGCAGCTCCCTGGGCACCAGTAAAGCCTCATGGGATGATGACAGGGACGAGGGATGTTGGGGACGGGGGATATGGCAGACGGAGATGGGGGGCACCAGGAATGGGGATGGACACCAACAAAAGGGTTGACACCGAAGATGGGGGGACACCAAGGATGGAGATGGGGGACACCAGGGATGAGGGGACATCACTGATGGGGTTGGGAGATGAAAAGGATGTGGATGTGCTCCCAAATTGCTCCAAATGCCTCAAAAATGGACACAAATTGCCCCAAAGTGAGCACAAAACACACCTAAATGTCCCCATACATCCCCAAACAGCCCCCAAATGTCCCAAAACAGACCTGAAATGGCCCCAGAGTGGACCCCAAGACAGCCCCAGAATAGAAAAGCCCCAAAGTGCCCCAGAACGGCCCCAAGCAGCCTGAAGATTGGACCTGGAATTGACCTGAAAAAGAAAACAAACATCAAAATATTTCCAAATGGCTCCAAATGCCCCCAAACCACAGAATCACAGAACCATCTTGGTTGGAAGAGACCTCCAAGATCACCGAGTCCAACCTCTGACCTAGCACTAACAAGTCCTCCACTAAACCACATCGCTACTCGAGGTGTGGCCTCACCAGAGCCGAGCACAGGGGGCCAATCACTTCCCTAGCCCTGCTGGCCACACTGCTTCTTATACAAGCCAGGATGCTGTTGGCCTTCTTGGCCACCTGAGCACACTGCGATGGTTGGAATCGAAATTAGAGGACCCAAAGACGGTTGGAAATGACCTTGGACAACCCAGCGATGGTTGGAATTGATCTTGGGAACCCGACGATGATTGGAATCAATCTTGGAGAACCCAATGATGGTTGGACACGACCTGGGAAGACCCCACGATGGCTGGAATCAACCTATCATCCCCCAACCCTAGCCCCCAGTCCCCAAATTGGGTCAGATTCACCCCAAAAAAGAAGAAACACCCCCTCCCCATGACACCATGACACCCCCAGGGTGGTGATACCGGGGAGGGGGCCGTCGTGGTTGTCCCTGATATCGGGGAGGGGACCGTCACGTTTGTCCCCAGGGTCACGGTGCCCACGACTGGTCTGGGCATGGCCGCACCCCCCCCAAAACACCGCCTGCCCTGGGAATACGCGGCTCCTCCCCGCAGAGGGGCAAAGTTCCCCACTGCCACTCCTGCCCCAGGCATGGCTCCGCACCGAAATGCTGCTGGTGGCACTGGGGGGCTGGGGGGCACCATGATGGGGTCTTGCACCCGGGCCTTCCTCCTCCTCTTCCTCCTCCTCCTCTACGGGGTTGCAGCGGGTGAGTGGAGCCCAACCAAGGCACAACGAAACGGAGATGTCGGGGGTGGGAGGGGGTGGCCTCCCCTGGGGCATCTCCTTGGGGTGCGTTGGGGAGCCTGAGGGGGGAATTGGCCTCCACGGCCTGAGGTGGCACCGTCCTGGTGGGGATGAGGACAGGGACGTTGCGTAGGGGGTTGGGGACACTGGGGAGGGAGACAGGGACATTGGGGAGGGGAACGAGGACAAGGACAGGGATGGGGACACTCCACAGCCCCCCACCCCGCGCTGATGGCACTGATGAGTGGCCAGTGGAGGCCAAAATTGGGGCAGAGGAGGACACAAATCAGGGCAGTGTAGACGATGAATTGGGGGCAGTGGAGGCCAGAACTGGGGCATCAGAGGCCAGAATTGGGGCAGTTGAGGCCAGAATTGGGACAGCGGATGCCAGGAACTTGGGCAGAAGAGTCCAAAAATTGTGACACTGGAGGACACTTCCTCCCATCCAGCCTCCGCCCCACCTGTCCCATGGATGTGTTAACGGGAACAGGACAAGGGTCAGATGAAAGCGAAAGTGGGGGAGAGGCCGGGATGGGAACAGACACGGGCGAGGCCGGAGGGTACAAAGG
Source organism: Anser brachyrhynchus (assembly GCF_964034855.1). Taxonomy (NCBI): domain Eukaryota; kingdom Metazoa; phylum Chordata; class Aves; order Anseriformes; family Anatidae; genus Anser; species Anser brachyrhynchus. Next base: position 212,505 of record NC_137730.1, on the reverse strand, counting down.
GGAAAGGTGCGGAATGGGGCGGTCTCAAAGCAAAGCCGAGTGATGCGGCCTCTACATCAATAGGAACCACCAAAGATGGGACGGAGAGCAGGAATGGGGTCCAAACCAAGTCCTCCACGAGTGGCGAAAGAACCGGGACCAGCTCCAGCACCACCTCAACCACCCCCAGCTCCACCTCCAGCAGTCCCAGCACCACCTTGACCACCCCCAGCACCACCTCCAGCAGTCCCAGCACCACCTCGACCACCCCCAGCACCACCTCCAGCACCATCTTGACCACCCACAGCACCACCTCCAGCAGTCCCAGCACCATCTTGACCACCCCCAGAACCACCTCCAGCAGTTCCAGCACCATCTCCAGCACCACCTCGACCACCCCTAGCACCACCTCCAGCAGTCCCAGCACCATCTCCAGTAGTCCCAGCACCACGCCCAGCAGCACCATCTCCAGCAGTCCCAGCACCACCTCCAGCAGTCCCAGCACCACCTCGACCATCCCCAGAACCCGATCCAGCACCATCTCAACCACCTCCAGCACCATCTCGACCACCCCCAGCACCACCTCCAGCAGTCCCAGCACCATCTCCAGCACCACCTCGACCATGCCCAGCACCACCTCCAGCAGTCCCAGCACCACCTCCAGAAGTCCCAGCGTCACCTCGACCATCCCCAGAACCAGATCCAGCACCATCTCGACCACCCCCAGCACCACCTCCAGCAGTCCCAGCACCACCTGGACCACCCCCAGCGCCACCTCCAGCAGTCCCAGCACCACCTCGACCACCCCCAGCACCACCTCCAGCACCATCTTGACCACCCACAGCACCACCTCCAGCAGTCCCAGCACCATCTTGACCACCCCCAGCAGTCCCAGCAGTCCCAGCACCATCTTGACCACCCCCAGAACCACCTCCAGCAGTTCCAGCACCATCTCCAGCACCACCTCGACCACCCCTAGCACCACCTCCAGCAGTCCCAGCACCATCTCCAGTAGTCCCAGCACCACGCCCAGCAGCACCATCTCCAGCAGTCCCAGCACCACCTCCAGCAGTCCCAGCACCACCTCGACCATCCCCAGAACCCGATCCAGCACCATCTCAACCACCTCCAGCACCATCTCGACCACCCCCAGCACCACCTCCAGCAGTCCCAGCACCATCTCCAGCACCACCTCGACCATGCCCAGCACCACCTCCAGCAGTCCCAGCACCACCTCCAGAAGTCCCAGCGTCACCTCGACCATCCCCAGAACCAGATCCAGCACCATCTCGACCACCCCCAGCACCACCTCCAGCAGTCCCAGCACCACCTCGACCACCCCCAGCACCACCTCCAGCACCATCTTGACCACCCACAGCACCACCTCCAGCAGTCCCAGCACCATCTTGACCACCCCCAGCAGTCCCAGCAGTCCCAGCACCATCTTGACCACCCCCAGAACCACCTCCAGCAGTTCCAGCACCATCTCCAGCACCACCTCGACCACCCCTAGCACCACCTCCAGCAGTCCCAGCACCATCTCCAGTAGTCCCAGCACCACGCCCAGCAGCACCATCTCCAGCGGTCCCAGCACCACCTCCAGCAGTCCCAGCACCACCTCGACCATCCCCAGAACCCGATCCAGCACCATCTCAACCACCTCCAGCACCATCTCGACCACCCCCAGCACCACCTCCAGCAGTCCCAGCACCATCTCCAGCACCACCTCGACCATGCCCAGCACCACCTCCAGCAGTCCCAGCACCACCTCCAGCAGTCCCAGCGTCACCTCGACCATCCCCAGAACCAGATCCAGCACCATCTCGACCACCCCCAACACCATCTCGACCACCCCCAGCACCACCTCCAGCAGTCCCAGCACCATCTCCAGTAGTCCCAGCACCACGCCCAGCAGCACCATCTCCAGCAGTGCCAGCACCACCTCCAGCAGTCCCAGCACCACCTCGACCATCCCCAGAACCAGATCCAGCACCATCTTGACCACCCCCAGCACCATCTCGACCACCCCCAGCAACACCTCCAGCAGTCCCAGCACCATCTCCAGCACCACCTCGACCATGCCCAGCACCACCTCCAGCAGTCCCAGCACCACCTCGACCATCCCCAGAACCCGATCCAGCACCATCTCAACCACCTCCAGCACCATCTCGACCACCCCCAGCACCACCTCCAGCAGTCCCAGCACCATCTCCAGCACCACCTCGACCATGCCCAGCACCACCTCCAGCAGTCCCAGCACCACCTCCAGCAGTCCCAGCGTCACCTCGACCATCCCCAGAACCAGATCCAGCACCATCTCGACCACCCCCAACACCATCTCGACCACCCCCAGCACCACCTCCAGTAGTCCCAGCACCATCTCCAGCACCACCTCGACCGCCCCCAGCACCACCTCCAGCAGTCCCAGCACCATCTCCAGTAGTCCCAGCACCACGCCCAGCAGCACCATCTCCAGCAGTCCCAGCACCACCTCCAGCAGTCCCAGCACCACCTCGACCATCCCCAGAACCAGATCCAGCACCATCTTGACCACCCCCAGCACCATCTCGACCACCCCCAGCACCACCTCCAGCAGTCCCAGCACCATTTCCAGCAGTCCCAGCACCACCTCCAGCAGTCCCAGCGTCACCTCGACCATCCCCAGAACCAGCTCCAGCACCATCTCGACCACCCCCAGCACCACCTCGACCACCCCCAGCACCACCTTCAGCAGTCCCAGCACCATCTTCAGTAGTCCCAGCACCACGCCCAGCAGCACCATCTCCAGCAGTCCCAGCACCATCTCCAGCAGTCCCAGTACCACCTTGACCACCCCCAGCACCACCTCCAGCAATCCCAGCACCATCTCCAGAAATCCCACCACCTCCTCCAGCAGTCCCAGCAGCACCTCCAGCAGTCTCAGCACCATCTCCAGCAGTCCCAGCACCACCTCCAGCAGTCCCAGCACCATCTCCAGCAGCCCCCGCACCACCTCCAGCACCACCTGGACCACGCCCAGCACCACCTCCAGCAGTCCCAGCACCACCTCCAGCAGTCCCAGCACCACCTTGACCATCCCCAGAACCATCTCCAGCACCATCTCGACCACCCCCAGCACCATCTCGAATACCCCCAGCACCATCTCAGCCGCTCCCAGCACCATGTCGACCACCCCCAGCAACACCTCCAGGACCATCTCGGCCACTCCCAGCACCACCTCGAGCAGTCCCAGCACCATCTCCACCACTCGCAGCACCATCTTGACCACCCATAGCACCATCTCCAGCACCTTGTCGACCACCCCTAACACCATCTCCAGCAGTATCTTGACCACCCCCAGCACCATCTGGACCACCCCCAGCACCACCCCAAGTACCATCTCAACCACCCCCAGCACCATCTGGACCACCCCCAGCACCACCCAAAGTACCATCTCAACCACCCCCAGCACCATCTCAACCACCCCCAGCACCATCTCGACCACCCCCAGAACCACCTCAACAAATCCCAGCACCAATGGGACCACCCCCAGCACCATCCAGACAACTCCAAGTATCCCTTTGACCAGCAGTATCCCAACGACCTCCACAACAGAGACCACCACCACTGAAACCACCCCAATATCTACCAGCACTGCCCCAGTGACCACCACAACCTCCCCAGTGACCACCATCACTTCCCCAGTCACCACCACCACCTCCCCAGCGACCACAATCATCACCACGACCACTACCATGACCACCACCACCGCCACCCCAACAACCACGACCACCACCACCACCCCAACAACCACCACCACCACCACCCCAACGACCACCACCACCACCCGAACGACCACCACGGTTCCTCCAGGTCAGCCTCCATATCCCTCCTGTCCTCCCTCCTCTCGGCCTCCTCCCTCCTCCACTCCACCTCCCAGGCCTCCACTGTTGACCCTCACCCCTGTCTTCCCTGGGGTCTCCTCATGGGACCCCCCACCCCTGGGTGCCCCCTGACGTCCGCTCTCCTTGCAGTGGTCTGCCAGAACGGAGGCACCTACGACTCCATCAAGTGCCTCTGCCTCCCTGACTTCTACGGCCCCTTGTGCGAGTTCTTCAGCGACTCCATCACCACCGAGATCCGTAAGTGCGGCCTCCCCCCAGCCCATGGCTTCTGCCTGGCCCGCAACCTCCGCCCGGCCCTGGCCCTCCACGCTCAGCCCCCTCCTGCCTCCCGCAGCCATCGAGGGGACGATCGTGGCCAATGTGGAGCTGGTGGTGACCGTCACAAACTTCGACTACACAGAGGAGCTGCAGGACCCCCGCTCGGAGGCCTACGAGAACTTTGAGAAGCAATTCCGGCAGGAGGTGAGGCCCGGGAGCACGAGAGGAGGCCGGGCCCCATGAGGGGAGGCTGGGAACCCGAGGGGAGGCTGGGAGCTGAAGGGGAGACCAGGGTGCGCAAGGGGAATTAGGGAGCACAACAGGAGACCGGGAGCGAGAGGGGAGGCCGGGAGTGAGAGGGGAGGCCAGGCCACACCGGACCCATCCTCACAGCACCCGTCGCCCTGGCAGATGGCCAAGATCTACAGCTCTGTGCCTGGCTACGAGGGTGTGAAGATCCTCCGCATTGTGCTGGCAGCCTCCAGCAGGCGGGGAGCCCGGGTGCGCAGGGCCGGGGGAGACTCCGTGTCCTCCCCCGTGGGCACCGGCCTCAACGTGGACCACGAGGTCATCTTCAGAACCGCTGCCAGCCCCAACCTGACCGAGGAGTTCCAGAGCAAGACGAAGGAGTTGGTGCAGAAGCTTCAGGAGACTGCCGACAGCCAGGGCAACTGCGAGAACGACTCCTGTGGGTGTTGCGTCCTCCCCCCTCGCCCCCCGACCCCTCGGGGAGGCCCCAGAGAAGGGTCCCTGACAGCCTCTCTCTCCCGGCAGCCATTGTCTGCTTCAAGGTGCCACCCAGTCCCATCATCAAGAACATGACGGAGTCCACTTCATTTGACGGTGAGGCCTGGGTACCTGGGGTGCCCCCACGGAGCCCCATGCGCCGCATGAGCCCCCTATGCACCCCACCAGCCCCTACACCCCTCACCACCCCATTTGACCCCCTCCCGTGCCCCCTCCTCAGCACTGTGCCAGCAGCGGGCGCCCGTCGGCTACCAGGACTACTACTTCGCGCAGAACACGAGCAGCACCATCCGCTGCGTCACCAACTGCACGGCCAACACACCCGGCACCATTGACTGCCACCATGGCGAGTGCCGCGTCACCCGCGCTGGGCCACAGTGCTTGTGAGTGCCACCACGGGTCCCTCTGTGCCCACCCCCTGGCCCCCTGGGAGCACCGGGCCCAACTGTTCCTTGTCCCTGTTCCTTGTCCCTGCAGCTGCCGGGATGAATCGCTCTACTGGTACACGGGCACCCAGTGCTCCGGGCGCGTCAGCAAGGTGGCCACCGGGCTGGGGGTGGTGGTCACGGTGCTGCTCATTGTCTGCATCACCCTTGCTGTGCTGCTGGTGATACGGAGGAAGGGCAGGAAGAGGTAGAGGGGCAGGGATGGTTGGGATGGATTGGATTGGGTTGGTTGGGGTGGTTGGGTTGAGGTGAGTTGGGTTGGGGTGGTTTGGTTTGGATGGGTTGGGGTGGTTAGTTTGGGTTTAGTAGGGTTGGATTTAGTGGGGTTGGATTGTTTGGGGTGGTTGGGTTGGATGGGATGTGATGTGCTGGGATGGGAGGGGTTGGGTTGGGTTTAGTTGGGTTGGATGGTCTGGGGTCTCTTCTGTTGGATGGTTGGTGATGGACTCGTGGGCTGGTGGCAGACACCTGGGCTTGGTTGGGGTTCACAACGGGGTTGTTGGCGGACATCTGGGCAGGCTTGGGGGGGTATAGCCCCCTCCTCTGTCCTTCTGCCCCCTGCGAGCCCTCTGGCGCTGTCCCCCAGGAACACTTCGGCCACTGTTGAGGAGAACTGGTACGAGAATGAAGGTGGCACCTGGACGGCATCTGATGGCTTCGTCCTCAACAACAGCAACGCCACCGACCCAGGTTGGGAGGGCTCTGGGGGGCAGCACTGGGGGGGGTGGTGGGACCACAGCTGCTCCCCCAGCCCCACCGCTCACCCCATCGCCCCCCACCCATGTTCCCAACAGGAGGCAGCCTACGGAGCTTCACGGCCTCGTTGGAACGGGTCAACACCGACATCCCGGTGGGTGCCTCCAAGACCAGTCCCCCCCCCACCCCGCACCCACTCTCCACCCCTAAGCTCCCCTGGACCCATCTCACCTCTGTCCCCATCTCCTTTCTCTCTGCCCACCCAGATGCAGATCACCAGACCCTCACTGCGACCCCAGTTGTGACCCAGGTACTGTGAGATGTGGGGCAGGGGAATGTGGGGTGGGAACAAAGGGTGTAGGGCTGGGATGGGGGCAGGGGGATGTGGGGCAGAGCGCTGTGGGGCGGGGGGATGTGGGAGCCAAGAATCTTCTCAATGATTCTCCTCCAAGGTCTTCGCTGGCTCCTCCTCACCTCATTGCCCATCAGCACTTCCAGGACCTTCTCAATGACGCTGATTCCAAGGCCATCGTTGGCTCCTGCTCACCGCGGTGCCCACGGGAGTAATCTGGGAAGAAGCAGTTGGGGCTGAGAACAATTTGGGAAGACTCAGCCAGGAGTCAACCTGGGGGGACCCAACTGGGAGACCCAACCATGGCTCAGAATACTCTTGGAAGACCCAACCATTTCTGGAAATGCTCCTGGAAGACCCAACCATGGCTGGAAATGCTCTTTGAAGGCCCAGCCATGGCTGGAAGCAATCTGTAGGAACCTGGCAGAGCTGGAAGCGGCCCAGGACAGCCCAGCAGTGACTGGAAATGGGCTTGGCAGGACCCGGGCATGTTTTTTTGCTCAGCGAGGAGGAGGAAACACCTGTGTTTGCAGATCATGGCAGTGGGGGACAGGACTCTCGGTCAGCGTCTGCCCATTCCACTTAGGGATGGGCAATCCCAATAAAAATTCTGTGCATCCAAAGAAAAATTCTGCTGTTGCCTCCGGCCCCACACCAGCCGTGGTCACAAGGGATGTTGGGTCCGGGGTGGGAACCGGCCAACCACGGTCCCCTTGTGGCTGCAGCTGCTGGGGTCCATCTGGGTCCTACTTGGGGGGTCTCCACCAGTGCCGGGGGCCACCAGAACCCACAAATCCCCAGCTCCCGGTCCCAAATTTGGGTCAGATTCAACCCAAATCCCCCCAACCCTACAGGTCCTGGCAGCTCCCTGGGCACCAGCAAAGCCTCATAGGAAGGTGACAGGGACAGGGGACATTGGGGATGGGGGACATGGCGGAGGGAGATGGGGGGCACCAGGGATGGGGATGGACACCAAAGATGGGGGGGACACCAAAGATGGGGGGACAGCAAAGAAGGGGAGACACCAAAGATGGGGATGGGGGACACCAGGGATGGGGATGCGGGACACCGGGGATGGGGGACACCAGGGATGGGGATGCGGGACACCAGGGATGGGGGGACATCACTGATGGGGTTGGGAGATGAAAAGGATGTGGATGTGCTCCTAAATTGCCCCAAATGCCGCAAAAATGGACACCAATTGCCCCAAAGTGAACACAAAACACACCTAAATGTCCCCAGATGTTCCCAAACAGTCCCCAAATGTCTCAAAACAGACCTGAAATGGCCCCAGAGTTGACCCCAAGACATCCCCGGAATAGAAAAGCCCCAAAGTGCCCCAGAACAGCCCCAAAACATCCTGAAGTTTGGACCAGGAATTGACCTGAAAAAAAAAACACACCAAAATATTTCCAAATGGGTCCAAATGCCCCCATATCATAGAATCACAGAATCACAGAACCATCTAGGTTGGAAGATGTTATAAATTACTCTTTTAGCCAGAAAGAATTAGTTTATTGAGTAAGCGATCAGCAAGCAAAACAGCGCTGGGCGGCCGGGGAGTCCATGCTTCTCCAAACGGCGCGCGCCCCCCCCCCCCCTTTTTCGCAGTCCCCTTTTATCATCAAGTTCTTCCGGGGTTACGTGGCCCCTTTCTAGTACTGCGGCTGCGTCGATTGTTGCTAGGGGGTCGTCTCTGGTCCCTCTGGTGGTCGCGCGGATGAAGGCAGTAGTCTTCCTCTGCTTGGTATGTGGTGTTTTCTCCTCCTTAATTGGTCATGTTAGTTTGTCTTAAGATAGGGCAGTGGGTTATCGGTTTGGCAATTATTTACACAAGGTTCTCTCAATCTTATGTCCGAGACATCAACAGGCAGGATGTCTCAAGGTTCTTACCGCCGCCTGGGTGACTGCTTTTGTTCCCTTCTTAATATAGCCATGAGAAATAATGAACAAACATTCCTTATACATCACAATCCCTCCTTTTTATTTTAGTTAGTTATTTTGTTCATTAACTCCTGGTATGCCTGACTACTGAGCATTAAAGTTTCTGCACCCTCATCCGTAGTTATAGGTTCATATTTAGCAAGGATAAACATCAAGTGCGCTGCCCCTAAACGGCTTTTTACAATCGCGATTACTCGGTTAAAAATACATGGTCCAAAGGTTAGCCCTAACACTAATAACAACAAAGGTCCTGCTATTGTTGACAGCAAAGTTGTAAGCCAAGGTGAATAATTAAACCAAGATTCGTACCAATTCTGCCTGGCTTCATTTTCTCGTTTCCTCTTTTCCAATCCTTCTCTGAGCTTCATCATTGTATCCCTCACTACTCCAGTGTGGTCTGCATATACACAGCATTCTTCTTTCAAGGTGGGACATAATCCACCTTGTTGCAAAAATATCAAATCTAGTCCTGTACGATTTTGCAAAACAACTTCCGATAGTGACCTTACCGATTTTTCCAGGGCAGTAATAGATTGTGCAATTCGAGTTAAATCTTCATCTACAGCCATGTGTAGGGAGGTGAACTCCTGACTTTGTCTGACCAGAGAGGCAACTCCAGTGCCTACCCCGGTACCTCCCAGAATTATCAACGTAGCCAGTGCTACAGCTGTGATCGGTTCTCTTCTTGTTGGATGGTGCTCTGCTACCGTGTGCCGTGTATATACGTACTCTTCAGAATGGTACAGAATTCTTGGTACAATTATTACCTGTATACAGAAATCTTGAGACACATTAAAGTGTTTGAGTGATAAGCAAGGAGTAACACCCGTCGATGAACAGACCCATCTAGCGTTATCTGCGGGTATTAACCATTTTTCTTTGTTTTCTGGTGTAACCTTCTCTGTAATACTGCATAGATGGAGCTTCTCACTAGGGACCGTACCTACACACCTGCCATTCCCAGTTACTTCCGTCAATGTTATTCCTACATCCCTTCCCCAATTGCATTGTGGAGGGTCGGTTTCGCTTGAATGGGTGGCCTCTCCCCGATCCCCAATGGCGTCGTAATATGGGGGCCTTATATCCAGACATAACCAGCAAGGTCTAGGTACGTTTGGATTTGTTTGATTCAACAAATAATAACTAGCATTAGTGATTCTCCACATGTTATTCTCAGTCATTCCTTCATTTTTAATCTCGTATTTTGGGCCCACTGATTTATTAACAACCTCCAGTGGTTTAGGGCTATTAGGAGTTTGTGTTTCAAAAGCTTGTGTAGGTTGAATCCTTAAAACACTCCCTGACAGTTCCTGATTTGGTCCCACCTGTTGGGAGTTCTTAGCCTCTTCTTTCTTTATATATATTATACCTCCCCTATCAGCTCCAGGTTCATAAAACCTGATTCCCCAATGTTGTCCTAGGGTCCATCTTTGATCATCCGGTTGGGTTACATTGATGTATGTAAATTTGCAGTTCATGTGATCTAACCTGTAGTGCTGTAGACTTCCACCATGGCATCGTGGCGATCCGCCCCTATTTCTCCAGTTACATCCCGGTGGCCCGTGCCCCGCCTTCAAATATTTATCTGCTCCAGCCCCGGGATTCCAGTCTGTGTCGATAGTCTCGCAATTCCAATAAGCACAATAGTATTCATTTGGATAATTACAATACGGCCTTCCCGGGTTAGAACTTGGGCACAAATAGAAGCTTGATTTATTAGAACACATGTTTACTATATTTTGACCCCATGTCACAAAGTCACACAGTGAGACCTTAAAGCTAGGGCCCCCAGCAGCAGTTATCTGCTGCACAACATGGTGATCTTCCCATCTAATTAGGCTCCATTTAAAAGGTTTATGAGGGTGCACAGACCCAGGAACAGTGAAAACAATCGCACCCTTTACTATGTATAGCAAAAAGTGGCTAGGGCTCATTTTCCGGAGTTCTTTTCCTGGCCACGCAGTTCCCCACCGTTTCACTCTCTGCCTCGCTTGTCAGTTCGGTTGCGGCGAACTACAAGGTGCAGGTTCTTCTCGGCAGCAGTAGTGTTCTTCAGGGGAGTTTCTTGGGTAGTCGCGACCTTTCTCCGATCACACAGGGTCCCACTCCCCCTATTTACGATGCATAGACAGTTAAATTATACTTATCGAGTTCGTTTCAACGTGAGCTTTAAGTCATCAGGGCCTGCGACCGCTTCCCATTCGCTTTTCTGGATTGGTCTTTTCACTCGACTGGCATGCGTCCACCCCTTTTCAGCCATCCGGATAGCCGTCTCTGTGGTAAGTAAAACAACATAGGGGCCTTCCCACCGTGGTGTTAAAGACGTTTCTTTCCATGTCTTAATTAGAACCCTGTCTCCAGGTTGTATTCTATGGATTGCTATATCTAATGGGGGACGCTGTGCCACCAAGACTTTCGCTTGTAAGTCCCTCCGTCTGTTCATAAGCTGTATTAAATAAGGTTTTAATTGGATATCCTGTACCTGGGGGTGATCAGATGGCATCTCCAAATCATAAGGCATACCATACAGCATTCCAAAAGGTGAGATTCCGACATCGGCTCGGGGCTGTGTCCGGATATTCAATAGTGCAAGCGGTAAACATTTCACCCAGGAGGTTTTTGTCTCTATCATAAGCTTTGTTAGTTGCTTTTTAATTTCACCATTCATTCGTTCCACCTTTCCAGAGCTTTGAGGGTGCCACAGAGTATGATATTCCCAATCTGTCCCCAAAGCTTTCATAGTTTCTTGGGACACTTTCGATACAAAGTGCGGACCTCGGTCAGAATCAATTGTTTCTATAATCCCGTATCTTGGGATAATATTTTCTAATAGTATTTTCACCACGGCATGGGCCGTTGTCCTCGTTGTTGGGGAAGCTTCGACAAAGTGCGTGAGGTGGTCTACATTCACTAATAAGTATTTATACCTTCCTACTTTTGGAAGCTCTGTGAAATCCAGCTGGATTTTGGCAAAAGGTCGGTGCACCAATTCTCGACCTCCAAACACTCTTTTTCTCATTTGTCGGTCGTTCACTCTCCTACAGACAAGGCAATCATTCACAACTCGTTTTGCTACGTTGTATATTCCAATACACATATACCTCGTAGCAAATTGATCCACTAGTGCTTGAGCTCCCCAATGAGTGTTTTCATGAAACCTCCGTAGCACTCTTAAAGCTGCAGACTTAGGGAGCATCTCCCGTCCATCGGGCAATACCCATTTACCCCCATCGGTCTCTTTTATACCCATTTGAGCCATTTTATCCTTTTCTGGCTGTGTAAAGCAGAGCAATGTATATATGGGCCCGTGCAAGTAGCAATGCGGATTTTTCCCTTCCTTCTTTTCCCAGAACGAGCAACTACATTGTATGGCATCAAAGCCGAAATCCTTCCAACAAGCATAACATGGAAATTTCTTTAAGTCTTTTCCACAGTCTGGGCAATCTTCCCTCGTTTTTATAATTCTTATACTCATTAATGCTGCCCTTTTTGCCTCCTGATCCGCCAGGTTATTACCCCTAACCTGAGGGGTGAGGCCCTTTTGATGTCCTTTTATATGTACTATGGCAATTTCTTTGGGCTCCCTAATAGCATGTAAAACCTGGGTAATCAATTCCTGATGTATTAAACCCTTTCCTTGTGAATTGATGAGCCCCCTTTCTTCCCATATTTTACCAAATGTATGTATTACCCCATAAGCATATTTTGAATCTGTACATATTGTACCACTTTTATTTTTCAACAATTTTAGGGCCCGCAATATGGCATATAGCTCACAAGCTTGCGCTGACCAGCTAGGGCTCAGAGGTCCAGATTCTACTGTCTCAAATGTTTACCAACGCATATCCTGATTTTCGTTTTCCTTCGACTATTCTTGAGGAACCATCCACATATATTTGTTCTCCGATGGGTAATTCCACCTCTTCTAGATCAGGTCTCAACTTCGTTTGTTCTTCTATATTTCGGAGGCAATTATGTCCTAAGGACTCATTTGGTTCCCCATAAAGAAACTGAGCAGGGTTCTGTAGGGAGGTTGTTTCTAATGTTAATTTTGGGGAGGAAATCAAAATTCCTTCATATTTTAATAATCTGGCATCGGTGATCCATTTCTCTGCCTTCTGTTGCAATACTCCACGTATATTGTGTGGAGATATTACTTTGATTTCCCCCTGTCCTGGTTCCAGTTAGGACAGAGTTAATTTTTCCTCATAGTAGCTGGTAGGGTGCTATGTTTTGGATTAGGATGAGAAGAGCGCTGATAACATGCTGATGTTTTAATTGTTGCAGAGCAGTGTTTACACCAGGCCAAGGACTTTTCGGCTTCTCGCTCTGTCCTGCCAGCGAGCAGGCTGGGGGTGCAGCAGGAGCTGGGAGGGGACAGACCCAGGACAGCTGACCCAAACTGGCCAAAGGGGGATTCCATACCATCTGACGTCATGCTAAACAATATATAGGGGTGGCTGGCCGGGGTGGGGGGGGCCGGCTGCTCGGGAATAGGCTGGGCATCGGTCAGCGGGTGGTGAGCAATCCCATTGTGCATCACTTGTTTCGTACACATTATTATTATTAATACTATTATCATTATCACTATTATTATTATTATTGTTATTATTATTTTCCTGTCTTAATAAACTGTCTTTATCTCAACTCACAGGCTTCACTTTCCCGTTTCTCTCCCCCATCCCAGAGAGGGAGGGGGGAGGGTGAGCGAACGGCTGTGTGGTGTTTAGCTGCCAGCCGGGTTAAACCACAACACCCCCCCAAAAGTGATCTTTTGTGCTTCTTCTACTAACAAGGCAGCAGCTACCACTACCTGCAAACAATTTGGCCAACCCCGGCTAACTGGGTCCAATAATTTAGACAAATAGGCCACAGGTTTTTTACTCCCTGCCCATTCTTGGGCCAGCACTCCGTATGCCGTGCCTTCTGCACTGTTCACAAACAAAAAAAAACGGCCTCCTTAAATCTGGTAAGCTTAACACTGGGGGGCGTGCTAATTCCTCCTTTAACTTGTTCAGTCTTTCTTCATCTTCCCTAGTCCATTTCAACAACCCATCTCTAGTTAGTTTTTCATAGAGAAATTTTACCTTTCCGCTATAATCCTCTACCCATTGTCTACAATAGCCTATTAATCCCAGTAATTGCCGTACCTGCCTTTTAGTTCGCGGGGACGCTAAAGCCAATATTCCACTGATTCTGTCTGGGTCTAACTTCTTAGTTCCCTTACTTAACTGGTGCCCCAGGTATTTTACCTCTTGCTCCACAAATTGTAATTTTGATTTTGAAACTTTTAGTCCTTGTAAGCTGAGGAAATTTAACAGCCGTATACTTGCTTGTCTAACAGCAGTTTCATCCTTTCCTGCTAGTAGTAAATCATCTACGTATTGTACTAAGGTTACTCCTGGTACCCTGTCATAACCCTGCAGAATTCGTTCTAATGCTTGTCCAAATAAATTGGGGGATTCGGTAAACCCCTGCGGAAGTACTGTCCACCGCAATTGTAGTTTTCGGTGGGTATCCGGATCTTCCCATTCGAAAGCGAAATAATCTCTGCTCTTTTCTTCCAGGGGACACGCCCAGAACGCATCCTTCAAATCTATCACGCTATACCATCGATCCTCTGGGTGTAAATGACTTAGCAGGGTATGGGGGTTAGCTACCACTGGAAATCTAGTTACTGTTCTTTTATTAATTTCTCTTAAATCATGAACCAATCGATATTTACCATCTTTTCTCTTTACTGGCAAAATTGGGGTATTAAAGGGGGACATACAGGGTTCTAATAACCCTTGTAGCAATCTTTTGATCTCAGGCTTTAACCCCCATCTGCCTTCCTCAGACAGGGGGTATTGTTTAATTTGTATTGGCACACTTGGGTTGGTTATAGTTACCTTAAAAGGTGTAATATCTAATCTTCCCACACTTTCTGGAGTATACCAAACTTCTGGATTTATATCTTGCTCATCCTCTACTCTCAGAGGACACAATTTAACTTTCAATTCGTTATCTACTACTTCCAGACTTATACCTAATTCTATTATTAAGTCCCTACCCAATAAATTATAATCTGCCTCAGGTACCAAAAGTAAAGACCCTATCCCCAGTTTCGAATTTGATCCAATTAGCACTTCTTTTATAACGGGGACCCCAAATGGTTCCCCTTTTGCACCAATCACCTGTACCTTCTCCGTTGATATTTTGCATCCCCGAGGCAGAAATTGGACCATAGATCTTTCAGCACCTGTATCTATGAGAAACTCCACCTCCTCTCTCTGGGGACCTACTTTTAATTTTATCAAGGGCTCAGTCTTTTTCCGGGTCCCCAGCAAATAAAGCCCCTGACACCCCTAATCTTCCTTAAACATCCTTTCATCTTCCATCCTCTGTCGGCATTCCCTTTTCATGTGACCCTTTTTATTACAATAAAAACAGGTCACATCCCTCGACCTTTGGCCAACTGGTCTGTCTTCTCCCACCGGCCTCCGATAACCTACTCCAGACCCCTTTTTACACTCAACTCTCCTCTGTCCTTCCTTGACCGCCGCCACCATCATTCGCACCTGCTTTCTCTCCTTCTCATCCTCTCTCCTAACAAACACCTTCTGCGCCTCTCTTAACAATTCGTCGAAACCCCGATCCTGCCAATCTTCTATCTTCTCTAATTTCTTCCTAATATCCATCCAGGATTTTGCTACGAATTGAGTTTTCAGCATGACCTCTCCCACAGGAGTCCCTGGATCCACCCCTGAATATAGCTGCAGACTTTTACGCAGCCTCTCTAGCCATTCCGTTGGGGTTTCATCCTTTTTTTGTTGTTTGCTAAAGGCCTTGTTAATGTTCTGACCTCTCGGGACTGATTCCCTAATTCCCTGTATAATGATGGTTCTTAAATCTTGCATGTGACCGCGGTGTACGGGGTCCTGATTATTCCAATTAGGTCTCTGCAGTGGCCATTTAATATCTGCAGCTGGACCTTGCTGGTGCTGTTGATCCCAGATTCGCATCCCTGCTCTCCTAATCATTCCCCTTTCTTCTGAAGTAAATAAAATCCCCAATATAGATTGCACCTCCTCCCAAGTATACACGTTGGGCCCCAGGACTTGATCCACCCGTTCTGCCACTCCAAGGGGGTCTTCCAATAAATTTCCCATCTCTTTCTTAAAATTGTGGACATCCCCAGAATTAATGGGGACTGCCACATATCCCATTTCAGGTTGTGGACCTCCCATAGATATTTCTCTCAACGGATAAAGCCCCTCCCCACTCTCAGATTTTTGTCTTCTAGTTCGGCTTCTAGTTACTGGTCCCTGGATGATTGGATCGACATCACTGTCTGACTCCCCTGAGGACTGTGAGTTAGAGGGCCCTGTAGGGGCTGTGGGCAGGATATAGGGAGGTGGTGATGTCGGGACCTCCAATTCCCGGTTCTTTTTCTTACGTTTCTCCTCCCCTCCTTTTTCTTTTAAAGGATACAAATTAACTCGATTCCCCGAGCCAATCCAAAAGCTCGCATATTTTCTCTCCTCTAAACAAAAAGGTTCCTTTGCATTCACATAAACGTTTAAGGCTTGGCAAACCCAGTTGTTGAACAACCCAAATATGGGCCAATAAAGACGGTCGCCTCGAATTTGCTTACCTCCCCAAACTCCAACACAATAATGAATCATTTTTACTTTATCCTTTCCCCGCCTAGAAGGGGAATCACTCCAATTCTTAATCATTAACCCCAGTGGGCTATCTGGGGGAATAGGGGGCAACCTAACACTAGGCATTACCCAACCCATGGGACCAGAAGGCTTACTCTTCTTCTGTCCCATCTTCCGGAGCGCCTTCACACACACACACAGCCGCTTCCCCCTTGTCGTGGCCCAGTCCCTCGTGGGATATGGGAACCGCACTACTGAGGGGTCCGCACTCACTTCGTCTGCAATTGGACGTCTCACACAGACGCACTCCGGGATCACCAACCCCAACCGAACGGATCACCGGCCTATACTTACCCACCCCGTGGGCCTTCGTTCGGCCTTCGTGCACAAAGATTACCTAGGGGCTTTGCCGGCTTTATTTGCTTGCTGCCTGAAATTTAGGGTTTGTTGGTAGAGGGCTTGAACGGGAATAGTCCCGGCGAAGGCCGCCGAAATCGGTGGGGCGCCTCCTTTGATAGGTTTCCCGATCAAATTACATCTATCCTAGTCACGGCACCAAATTTGTTATAAATTAATCTTTTAGCCAGAAAGAATTAGTTTATTGAGTAAGCGATCAGCAAGCAAAACAGCGCTGGGCGGCCGGGGAGTCCATGCTTCTCCAAACGGCGCGCGCCCCCCCCCCCCCCCTTTTTCGCAGTCCACTGAACACAGTGCTCGAGGTGCGGCCTCACCAGAGCCGAGCACAGGGGGACAATCACTTCCCTAGCCCTGCTGGCCACACTGCTTCTTAGGCAAGCCAGGATGCTGTTGGCCTTCTTGGCCACCTGAGCACACTGCGATGGTTGGAATTGAAATTAGAGGACCCAAAGACGGTTGGAAACGATCTTGGACAACCCGGCGATGGTTGGAATTGATCTTGGGGGGGACACAAAGATGGTTGGAAATTATCTTGGAGAACCCAACGTCGTTGGAATCGACCTTGGAGAACCCAGCGATGGTTGGACACGACCTGGGAAGACCCCATGAAGGCTGGAATCCATCTACCAGCCCCCAACCCTAGCCCCCAGTCCCCAAATTGGGCCAGATTCACCCCAAAAAGGAAGAAACACCCCCTCCCTATGACACCACGATACCCCCACGGCGGTGATAATGGGGAGGGGGCCATCGTGGTTGTCCCCGATATCGGGGAGGGGACCGTCACATTTGTCCCCACGGTCACAATGCCCACAACTGGTCCAGGCATGGCCGCGCCCCCCAACCACCGCCCGCCCTGGGAACGCGTGGCTCCTCCCTGCAGAGGGGCAAAGTTCCCCACTGCCACTCCTGCCCCGGGCATGGCTCCGCACCGGGATGCTGCTGGCAGCGCCGCGGGGCTGGGGGGCAGCAAGATGGGGTCTTGCACCCGGGCCTTCCTCCTCCTCTTCCTCCTCCTCCTCTACGGGGATGCAACGGGTGAGTAGAGCCCGGGCAGGGGGGCACCGAAACGCAGATGTTGGGGGCAGGAAGGGGGCATCCTCCCCTGGGGTATCTCCCTGGGGTGCACTGGGGAGGCTGAGGGGGGAATTGGCCTCCATGGCCTGAGGTGGCACCGTCCTGGTGGGAACAGGGACAGGGATATTGGGGAGGGGGACAGGGACACTGGGGAGGGGGACGGGGACAAGGACAGGGATGGGGACACTCCACAGAGCCCGTGCCCCGCAGTGATGGCACTGATGAGGGCCAGTGAAGGCCAAAATTGGGGCAGGGGAGGCCACAAATTGGGGCAGTGTAGACGATGAATTGGGGGCGGTGGAGGCCAGAACTGGGGCATCGGAGGCCAGAATTAAGGCAATGGCGGCAAAAATTGGAGCAGCCGAGGCCAGAATTGGGGCAGTTGAGGCCAGAATTAGGACAGTGGATGGCAGGAACGTGGGCAGAAGAGTCCAAAAATTGTGACACTGGAGGACACTTCCTCCCATCCAGCCTCTGCCCCACCCGTCCCACGGACATGTGAACGATAACAGGACAAGGATGAGATTAAAGCGAAAGTGGGGGAGAGGCCGGGATGGGAACAGACACGGGCGAGGCCGGAGGGTACAAAGGGGAAAGGTGCGGGATAGGGCGGCCTCAAAGCAAAGCCGAGTGACGCGGCCTCTACATCAATAGGAACCACCACAGACGGGACGGACAGCAGGAATGGGGACCAAACCAGCTCCTCCACGAGTGGCGAAAGAACAGATACCCCCTTTAGCACCATCTCCAGCAGCCCCAGCACCACCTCCAGCAGTCCCAGCACCATCTCCAGCAGTCCCAGCACCACCTCCAGCACCACCTCAAACACCTCCAGCACCATCTCGACCACCCCCAGCAGCACCTCCATCAGTCCCAGCACCATCTCCAGCAGTCCCAGCACCACGCCCAGCAGCACCATCTCCAGCAGTGCCAGCACCACCTCCAGCAGTCCCAGCACCACGCCCAGCAGCACCACCTCCAGCAGTCCCACCACCATCTCGACCACCCCCAGCACCATCTCCAGTAGTCCCAGCACCATCCTGACCATCCCCAGCACCACCTCCAGTAGCATCTCGACCACCTCCAGCACCACCTCAACCACCTCCAGCAGCATCTCGACCACCCCCAGCACCACCTCCAGCAGTCCCAGCACCATCTCCAGCACCACCTCGACCCCCCCCAGCACCACCTCCAGCAGTCCCAGCACCATCTCCAGCAGTCCCAGCACCACGCCCAGCAGCACCATCTCCAACAGCGCCAGCACCACCTCCAGCAGTCCGACCACCACCTCCAGCACCCTCTCGACCACCCCCAGCAGCACCTCCAGCAGTTCCAGCACCCCCTCCAGCAGTCCCACCACCACCACCAACACCCTCTCGACCACCCCCAGGAGCACCTCCAGCAGTTCCAGCACCCCCTCCAGCAGTCCCACCACCATCTTGAACACACACAGCACCACCTCCAGCAGTGCCAGCACCATCTTGACCACTTCCAGCACCACCTCCAGCAGTCCCAGCACCATACCCAGCAGTCCAAGCACCACCTCCAGCAGTCCCAGCACCATACCCAGCACCATCCGGACCACCCCCAGCACCACCTCCAGCAGTCCAAGCACCATCTCCAGCAGTGCCAGAGCCATCTGGACCACAACCAGCACCACCTCCAGCAGTCCCAGCACTACCACTACCACACACAGCACCACCTCCAGCAGTCCCAGCACCAGCTCCAGCAGTCCAACCAGCATCTCCTGCAGTTCCACCACCACCTACAGCACCATCTTGACCGCCCCTCGCAGTACATCCAACAGTCCCAGCACCATCTGGACCACCTTCAGCACCATCTCCAGCAGTCCCAGCACCATCTCGACCACCCACAGCACCACCTCCAGGAGTCCCAGCACCATCTCCAGCAGTTCCACCACCACCTCCAGCACCATCTCGACCGCCCCCAGCAGCACCTCCAGCAGTCCCAGCACCATCTGGACCACCTCCAGCACCATCTCCAGCAGTCCCAGCACCACCACCAGCAGTCCCAGCACCATCTCGACCACCCCCAGTACCATCTCCAGCAGTCCCAGCACCACCTCCAGCAGTCCCACAACGATCTCCAGCAGTTCCACCACCACCTCCAGCACCATCTCGACCGCCCCCAGCACCGCCTCCAGCAGTCCGAGCACCATCTCCAGCAGTCCTAGCACCACCTCAACCACACACAGCACCACCTCCATCAGTCCCAGCACCATGTCCAGCACCATCTGGACCACCCCCAGCACCACCTCCAGCAGTCCCAGCACCACCACCAGCAGTCCCAGCACCATCTGGACCACGCCCAGCACCATCTCCAGCAGTCCCAGCAGCATCTCCATCAGTCCCAGTACCATCTCCAGCACAATCTGGACCACCTCCAGGACCACCTCCAGCAGTCCCAGCGGCACCTCAACTACACCCAGTAGCACTTCCAGCAGTGCCAGCACCACCTCCAGCAGTCCCAGCACCTTCTCGACCACCAGCAGCACCATCTCCAGCAGTCCCTCCACCACCTCCAGTAGTCCTAGCACCATCTCCAGCACCATCTCGACCACCTTCAGCACCACCTCCAGCAGTCCCAGCACCATCTCCAGTAGTCCCAGCAGCATCTCCAGCACACCCAGAACCATCTCCAGCAGCTCCAGCACCACCTCCAGCAGTCCCAGCACCATCTGGACCACCTCCAGCACCATCTCCAGCAGTCCCAGCACCATCTCGACCACCCACAGCAACACCTCCAGGAGTCCCAGCACCATCTCCAGCAGTTACACCACCACCTCCAGCACCATCTCGACCGCCCCAAGCAGCACCTCCAGCAGTCCCAGCACCATCCGGACCACCTCCAGCACCATCTCCAGCAGTCCCAGCACCACCACCAGCAGTCCCAGCACCATCTCGACCACCCCCAGTACCATCTCCAGCAGTCCCAGCACCACCTCCAGCAGTCCCACAACGATCTCCAGCAGTTCCACCACCACCTCCAGCACCATCTCGACTGCCCCCAGCAGTACATCCAGCAGTTCCAGCACCATGTCCAGCACCATCTGGACCACCCCCAGCACCACCTCCAGCAGTCCCAGCACCATCTCCACTAGTCCCAGCACCATTTCGACCACGCCCAGCACCATCTCCAGCAGTCCCAGCAGCATCTCCATCAGTCCCAGTACCATCTCCAGCACAATCTGGACCACCTCCAGGACCACCTTCAGCAGTTCCAGCGGCACCTCAACTACACCCAGTAGCACTTCCAGCAGTGCCAGCACCACCTCCAGCAGTCCCAGCACCTTCTCGACCACCAGAAGCACCATCTCCAGCAGTCCCTCCACCACCTCCAGTAGTCCTAGCACCATCTCCAGCACCATCTCGACCACCCCCAGCACCACCTCCAGCAGTCCCAGCACCATCTTCAGTAGTCCCAGCACCATCTCCAGCACACCCAGAACCATCTCCAGCAGCTCCAGCACCACCTCGAGCAGTCCCAGCACCATCTGGACCACCTCCAGCACCATCTCCAGCAGTCCCAGCACAACCTCCAGCAGTCCCAGCACCATCTCGACCACCCGCAAAACAACCACCAGCAGTCCCAGCACCATCTCGACCACCCCAAATACCATGTCCAGCAGTCCCAGCACCACCTCCAGCAGTCCCAGCACCACCTCCAGCAGTCCCAGCACCACCTCCAGAAGTCCCTCCACCATCTCCAGCAGTTCCACCACCACCTCCAGCACCATATCGACCGCCCCCAGCAGCACCTCCAGCAGTCCCAGCACCATCTGGACCACCTCCAGTACCATCTCCAGGAGTCCCAGCACCACCACCAGCAGTCCCAGCGCAATCTGGACCACCCGCAGCACCACCTCCAGCAGTCCCAGCACCATCTGGACCACCCCCAGCACCACCTCCAGCAGTCCCAGCACCATCTGGACCACCTCCAGTACCATCTCCAGCAGTCCCACCACCACGTCCAGCACCGTCTCGACCGCCCCCAACAGCACCTCCAGCAGTCCCAGCACCATTTCGAGCACCATCTGGACCACCCCCAGCACCACCTCCAGCAGTCCAAGCACCATCTCCAGTAGTCCCAGCACCATCTGGACCACCCCAAGCACCATCTCCAGCAGTCCCAGCACCATCTCGACCACCCACAGCACCACCTCCAGGAGTCCCAGCACCATCTCCAGCAGTTCCACCACCACCTCCAGCACATTCTCGACCGCCCCCAGCAGCACCTCCAGCAGTCCCAGCACCATCTGGACCACCTCCAGCACCATCTCCAGCAGTCCCAGCACCATCACCAGCAGTCCCAGCACCATCTCGACCACCCCCAGTACCATCTCCAGCAGTCCCAGCACCACCTCCAGCAGTCCCACAACGATCTCCAGCAGTTCCACCACCACCTCCAACACCATCTCGACCGCCCCCAGCAGTACATCCAGCAGTCCCAGCACCATGTCCAGCACCATCTGGACCACCCCCAGCACCACCTCCAGCAGTCCCAGCACCATCTCCACTAGTCCCAGCACCATTTCGACCACGCCCAGCACCATCTCCAGCAGTCCCAGCAGCATCTCCATCAGTCCCAGTACGATCTCCAGCACAATCTGGACCACCTCCAGGACCACCTCCAGCAGTCCCAGCACCTTCTCGACCACCAGCAGCACCATCTCCAGCAGTCCCTCCACCACCTCCAGTAGTCCTAGCACCATCTCCAGCACCATCTCGACCAGTCCCAGGACCACCTCCAGCAGTCCCAGCAACATCTCCAGTAGTCCCAGCACCATCTCCAGCACACCCAGAACCATCTCCAGCAGCTCCAGCACCACCTCCAGCAGTCCCAGCACCATCTGGACCACCTCCAGCACCACCTCCAGCAGTCCCAGCACCACCTCCAGCAGTCCCACCACCATCTCCAGCAGTTCCACCACCACCTCCAGCACCATCTCGACCGCCCCCAGCAGCACCTCCAGCAGTCCCAGCACCATCTGGACCATCCACAGCACCATCTCCAGCAGTCCCAGCACCACCACCAGCAGTCCCAGCACCATCTGGACCACCCCCAGCACCACCTCCAGCCGTCCCAATACCATCTGGACCACCCCCAGCACCACCTCCAGCAGTCCCAGCACCAACTCCAGTAGTCCCAGCACCATTTCGACCACGCCCAGCACCATCTCCAGAAGTCCCAGCAGCATCTCCATCAGTCCCAGTACCATCTCCAGCACAATCTGGACCACCTCCAGGACCACCTCCAGCAGTCCCAGCGGCACCTCAACTACACCCAGTAGCACTTCCAGCAGTGCCAGCACCTCCTCCAGCAGTCCCAGCACCTTCTCGACCACCAGCAGCACCATCTCCAGCAGTCCCTCCACCACCTCCAGTAGTCCTAGCACCATCTCCAGCACCATCTCGACCAGTCCCAGCACCACCTCCAGCAGTCCCAGCACCATCTCCAGTAGTCCCAGCACCATCTCCAGCACACCCAGAACCATCTCCAGCAGCTCCAGCACCACCTCCAGCAGTCCCAGCACCATCTGGACCACCTCCAGCACCATCTCCAGCAGTCCCAGCACCATCTCGACCACCCACAGCACCACCGCCAGGAGTCCCAGCACCATCTCCAGCAGTTACACCACCACCTCCAGCACCATCTCGACCGCCCCAAGCAGCACCTCCAGCAGTCCCAGCACCATCTGGACGACCTCCAGTACCATCTCCAGCAGTCCCAGCACCACCACCAGCAGTCCC
This sequence comes from Anser brachyrhynchus, assembly GCF_964034855.1. Lineage (NCBI taxonomy): Eukaryota > Metazoa > Chordata > Aves > Anseriformes > Anatidae > Anser > Anser brachyrhynchus. Next base: position 189,291 of record NC_137730.1, on the reverse strand, counting down.
AGCACCATCTCGACCACCCCCAGTACCATCTCCAGCAGTCCCAGCACCACCTCCAGCAGTCCCACAATGATCTCCAGCAGTTCCACCACCACCTCCAGCACCATCTCGACTGCCCCCAGCAGTACATCCAGCAGTTCCAGCACCATGTCCAGCACCATCTGGACCACCCCCAGCACCACCTCCAGCAGTCCCAGCACCATCTCCACTAGTCCCAGCACCATTTCGACCACGCCCAGCACCATCTCCAGCAGTCCCAGCAGCATCTCCATCAGTCCCAGTACCATCTCCAGCACAATCTGGACCACCTCCAGGACCACCTCCAGCAGTCCCAGCGGCACCTCAACTACACCCAGTAGCACTTCCAGCAGTGCCAGCACCTCCTCCAGCAGTCCCAGAACCTTCTCAACCACCAGCAGCACCATCTCCAGCAGTCCCTCCACCACCGCCAGTAGTCCTAGCACCATCTCCAGCACCATCTCGACCACCTTCAGCAGCACCTCCAGCAGTCCCAGCACCATCTGGACCACCTCCAGCACCATCTCCAGCAGTCCCAGCACCACCACCAGCAGTCCCAGCACCATCTCGACCACCCCCAGTACCATCTCCAGCAGTCCCAGCACCACCTCCAGCAGTCCCACAACGATCTCCAGCAGTTCCACCACCACCTCCAGCACCATCTGGACCACCCCCAGCACCACCTCCAGCAGTCCCAGCACCATCTCCACTAGTCCCAGCACCATTTCGACCATGCCCAGCACCATCTCCAGCAGTCCCAGCAGCATCTCCATCAGTCCCAGTACCATCTCCAGCACAATCTTGACCACCTCCATGACCACCTCCAGCAGTCCCAGCACCTTCTCGACCACCAGCAGCACCATCTCCAGCAGTCCCTCCACCACCTCCAGTAGTCCTAGCACCATCTCCAGCACCATCTCGACCAGTCCCAGCACCACCTCCAGCAGTCCCAGCACCATCTCCAGTAGTCCCAGCACCATCTCCAGCACACCCAGAACCATCTCCAGCAGCTCCAGCACCACCTCCAGCAGTCCCAGCACCATCTGGACCACCTCCAGCACCATCTCCAGCAGTCCCAGCACAACCTCCAGCAGTCCCAGCACCATCTCGACCACACACAGCAACACATCCAGCAGTCCCAGCACCATCTCGACTACCCCCAGCACCATCTCCAGCAGTCCCAGCACCACCTTCAGCAGTCCCACCACCATCTCCAGCAGTTCCACCACCACCTCCAGCATCATCTCGACCGCCCCCAGCAGCACCTCCAGTAGTCCAAGCACCATCTGGACCACCCCCAGCACCATCTCCAGCAGTCCCAGCACCACCTCGACCACCCCCAGCACCATCTGGACCACCCCCAGCACCATCTCCAGCAGTCCCAGCACCACCTCCAGCAGTCCCAGCACCACCTCCAGCAGTCCCACAACGATCTCCAGCAGTTCCACCACCACCTCCAGCACCATCTCGACCGCCCCCAGCAGTACATCCAACAGTCCCAGCACCATGTCCAGCACCATCTGGACCACCCCCAGCACCACCTCCAGCAGTCTCAGCACCATCTCCACTAGTCCCAGCACCATTTCGACCACGCCCAGCACCATCTCCAGCAGTCCCAGCAGCATCTCCATCAGTCCCAGTACCATCTCCAGCACAATCTGGACCACCTCCAGGACCACCTCCAGCAGTCCCAGCGGCACCTCAACTACACCCAGTAGCACTTCCAGCAGTGCCAGCACCACCTCCAGCAGTCCCAGCACCTTCTCGACCACCAGCAGCACCATCTCCAGCAGTCCCTCCACCACCTCCAGTAGTCCTAACACCATCTCCAGCACCATCTCCACCACCCTCAGCACCATCTCCAGCAGTCCCAGCACCGTCTCCAGTAGTCCCAGCACCATCTCCAGCACACCCAGAACCATCTCCAGCAGCTCCAGCACCACCTCCAGCAGTCCCAGCACCATCTCGACCACCCACAGCACCACCTCCAGGAGTCCCAGCACCATCTCCAGCAGTTCCACCACCACCTCCAGCACCATCTCGACCGCCCCCAGCAGCACCTCCAGCAGTCCCAGCACCATCTGGACCACCTCCAGCACCATCTCCAGCAGTCCCAGCACCACCACTAGCAGTCCCAGCACCATCTCGACCACCCCCAGTACCATCTCCAGCAGTCCCAGCACCACCTCCAGCAGTCCCACAACGATCTCCAGCAGTTCCACCACCACCTCCAGCACCATCTCGACCGCCCCCAGCAGCACCTCCAGCAGTCCCAGCACCATCTGGACCACCTCCAGCACCATCTCCAGCAGTCCCAGCACCACCACTAGCAGTCCCAGCACCATCTCGACCACCCCCAGTACCATCTCCAGCAGTCCCAGCACCACCTCCAGCAGTCCCACAACGATCTCCAGCAGTTCCACCACCACCTCCAGCACCATCTCGACCGCCCCCAGCAGTACATCCAGCAGTCCCAGCACCATGTCCAGCACCATCTGGACCACCCCCAGCACCACCTCCAGCAGTCCCAGCACCATCTCCACTAGTCCCAGCACCATTTCGACCACACCCAGCACCACCTCCAGCAGTCCCAGCAGCATCTCCATCAGTCCCAGTACTATCTCCAGCACAATCTGGACCACCTCCAGGACCACCTCCAGCAGTCCCAGCGGCACCTCAACTACACCCAGTAGCACTTCCAGCAGTGCCAGCACCACCTCCAGCAGTCCCAGCACCTTCTCGACCACGAGCAGCACCATCTCCAGCAGTCCCTCCACCACCTCCAGTAGTCCTAACACCATCTCCAGCACCATCTCGACCACCCTCAGCACCACCTCCAGCAGTCCCAGCACCATCTCCAGTAGTCCCAGCACCATCTCCAGCACACCCAGAACCATCTCCAGCAGCTCCAGCACCACCTCCAGCAGTCCCAGCACCATCTGGACCACCTTCAGCACCATCTCCAGCAGTCCCAGCACCATCTCGACCACCCACAGCACCACCGCCAGGAGTCCCAGCACCATCTCCAGCAGTTCCACCACCACCTCCAGCACCATCTCGACCGCCCCAAGCAGCACCTCCAGCAGTCCCAGCGCCATCCGGACCACTTCCAGCACCATCTCCAGCAGTCCCAGCACCACCACCAGCAGTCCCAGCACCATCTCTACCACCCCCTTTACCATCTCCAGCAGTCCCAGCACCAGCTCCAGGAGTCCCACAACGATCTCCAGCAGTTCCACCACCACCTCCAGCACCATCTCGACCGCCCCCAGCAGCACCTCCAGCAGTCCCAGCACCATCTGGACCACCTCCAGCACCATCTCCAGCAGTCCCAGCACCACCACTAGCAGTCCCAGCACCATCTCGACCACCCCCAGTACCATCTCCAGCAGTCCCAGCACCACCTCCAGCAGTCCCACAACGATCTCCAGCAGTTCCACCACCACCTCCAGCACCATCTCGACCGCCCCCAGCAGTACATCCAGCAGTCCCAGCACCATCTGGACCACCCCCAGCACCACCTCCAGCAGTCCCAGCGCCATCTCCACTAGTCCCAGCACCATTTCGACCACGCCCAGCACCATCTCCAGCAGTCCCAGCAGCATCTCCATCAGTCCCAGTACCATCTCCAGAACAATCTGGACCACCTCCAGGACCACCTCCAGCAGTCCCAGCACCTTCTCGATCACCAGCAGCACCATCTCCAGCAGTCCCTCCACCACCTCCAGTAGTCCTAGCACCATCTCCAGCACCATCTCGACCAGTCCCAGCACCACCTCCAGCAGTCCCAGCACCATCTCCAGTAGTCCCAGCACCATCTCCAGCACACCCAGAACCATCTCCAGCAGCTCCAGCACCACCTCCAGCAGTCCCAGCACCATCTGGACCACCTCCAGCACCATCTCCAGCAGTCCCAGCACAACCTCCAGCAGTCCCAGCACCATCTCGACCACATACAGCACCACCTCCAGCAGTCCCAGCACCATCTCGACTACCCCCAGCACCATCTCCAGCAGTCCCAGCACCACCTTCAGCAGTCCCACCACCATCTCCAGCAGTTCCACCACCACCTCCAGCACCATCTCGACCGCCCCCAGCAGCACCTCCAGCAGTCCAAGCACCATCTGGACCACCCCCAGCACCATCTCCAGCAGTCCCAGCACCACCTCGACCACCCCCAGCACCATCTCGACCACACCCAGCACCACCACCAGCAGTCCCAGCACCATCTCTACCACCCCCTTTACCATCTCCAGCAGTCCCAGCACCAGCTCCAGGAGTCCCACAACGATCTCCAGCAGTTCCACCACCACCTCCAGCACTATCTCGACCGCCCCCAGCAGCACCTCCAGCAGTCCCAGCACCATCTGGACCACCTCCAGCACCATCTCCAGCAGTCCCAGCACCACCACTAGCAGTCCCAGCACCATCTCGACCACCCCCAGTACCATCTCCAGCAGTCCCAGCACCACCTCCAGCAGTCCCACAACGATCTCCAGCAGTTCCACCACCACCTCCAGCACCATCTCGACCGCCCCCAGCAGTACATCCAGCAGTCCCAGCACCATGTCCAGCACCATCTGGACCACCCCCAGCACCACCTCCAGCAGTCCCAGCACCATCTCCACTAGTCCCAGCACCATTTCGACCACACCCAGCACCACCTCCAGCAGTCCCAGCAGCATCTCCATCAGTCCCAGTACTATCTCCAGCACAATCTGGACCACCTCCAGGACCACCTCCAGCAGTCCCAGCGGCACCTCAACTACACCCAGTAGCACTTCCAGCAGTGCCAGCACCACCTCCAGCAGTCCCAGCACCTTCTCGACCACCAGCAGCACCATCTCCAGCAGTCCCTCCACCACCTCCAGTAGTCCTAACACCATCTCCAGCACCATCTCGACCACCCTCAGCACCACCTCCAGCAGTCCCAGCACCATCTCCAGTAGTCCCAGCACCATCTCCAGCACACCCAGAACCATCTCCAGCAGCTCCAGCACCACCTCCAGCAGTCCCAGCACCATCTGGACCACCTCCAGCACCATCTCCAGCAGTCCCAGCACAACCTCCAGCAGTCCCAGCACCATCTCGACCACCCACAAAACCACCACCAGCAGTTCCAGCACCATCTCGACCACTCCAAATACCATGTCCAGCAGTCCCAGCACCACCTCCAGCAGTCCCAGCACCACCTCCAGCAGTCCCAGCACCACCTCCAGAAGTCCCTCCACCATCTCCAGCAGTTCCACCACCACCTCCAGCACCATATCGACCGCCCCCAGCAGCACCTCCAGCAGTCCCAGCACCATCTGGACCACCTCCAGTACCATCTCCAGGAGTCCCAGCACCACCACCAGCAGTCCCAGCGCAATCTGGACCACCCGCAGCACCACCTCCAGCAGTCCCAGCACCATCTGGACCACCCCCAGCACCACCTCCAGCAGTCCCAGCACCATCTGGACCACCTCCAGTACCATCTCCCTCAGTCCCACCACCACGTCCAGCACCGTCTCGACCGCCCCCAGCAGCACCTCCAGCAGTCCCAGCACCATTTCCAGCACCACCTCGACCACCCCCAGCACCACCTCCAGCAGTCCAAGCACCATCTCCAGTAGTCCCAGCACAATCTGGACCACCCCAAGCACCATCTCCAGCAGTGCCAGCACCATCTCGACCACCCACAGCACCACCTCCAGGAGTCCCACCACCATCTCCAGCAGTTCCACCACCACCTCCAGCACCATCTCGACCGCCCCCAGCAGCACCTCCAGCAGTCCCAGCACCATCTGGACCACCTCCAGCACCATCTCCAGCAGTCCCAGCACCACCACCAGCAGTCCCAGCACCATCTCGACCACCCCCAGCACCATCACCAGCAGTCCCTCCACCACCTCCAGTAGTCCTAGCACCATCTCCAGCACCATCTCGACCAGTCCCAGCACCACCTCCAGCAGTCCCAGCACCATCTCCAGTAGTCCCAGCACCATCTCCAGCACACCCAGAACCATCTCCAGCAGCTCCAGCACCACCTCCAGCAGTCCCAGCACCATCTGGACCACCTCCAGCACCATCTCCAGCAGTCCCAGCACCATCTCGACCACCCCCAGCACCACCGCCAGGAGTCCCAGCACCATCTCCAGCAGTTCCACCACCACCTCCAGCACCATCTCGACCGCCCCCAGCAGCACCTCCAGCAGTCCCAGCACAATCTGGACCACCTCCAGCACCACCTCCAGCAGTCCCAGCGGCACCTTAACTACACCCAGTAGCACTTCCAGCAGTGCCAGCACCACCTCCAGCAGTCCCAGCACCTTCTCGACCACCAGCAGCACCATCTCCAGCAGTCCCTCCACCACCTCCAGTAGTCCTAGCACCATCTCCAGCACCATCTCGACCACCCTCAGCACCACCTCCAGCAGTCCCAGCACCATCTCCAGTAGTCCCAGCACCATCTCCAGCACACCCAGAACCATCTCCAGCAGCTCCAGCACCACCTCCAGCAGTCCCAGCACCATCTGGACCACCTCCAGCACCACCTCCAGCAGTCCCAGCGCCATCTCCACTAGTCCCAGCACCATTTCGACCACGCCCAGCACCATCTCCAGCAGTTCCAGCAGCATCTCCATCAGTCCCAGTACCATCTCCAGAACAATCTGGACCACCTCCAGGACCACCTCCAGCAGTCCCAGCACCTTCTCGACCACCAGCAGCACCATCTCCAGCAGTCCCTCCACCACCTCCAGTAGTCCTAGCACCATCTCCAGCACCATCTCGACCAGTCCCAGGACCACCTCCAGCAGTCCCAGCACCATCTCCAGTAGTCCCAGCACCATCTCCAGCACACCCAGAACCATCTCCAGCAGCTCCAGCACCACCTCCAGCAGTCCCAGCACCATCTGGACCACCTCCAGCAACATCTCCAGCAGTCCCAGCACAACCTCCAGCAGTCCCAGCACCATCTCGACCACATACAGCACCACCTCCAGCAGTCCCAGCACCATCTCGACTACCCCCAGCACCATCTCCAGCAGTCCCAGCACCACCTTCAGCAGTCCCACCACCATCTCCAGCAGTTCCACCACCACCTCCAGCACCATCTCGACCGCCCCCAGCAGCACCTCCAGCAGTCCAAGCACCATCTGGACCACCCCCAGCACCATCTCCAGCAGTCCCAGCACCACCTCGACCACCCCCAGCACCATCTCGACCACACCCAGCACCATCTCCAGCAGTCCCAGCACCACCTCCAGCAGTCCCAGCACCATCTCCAGCAGTTCCACCACCACCTCCAGCACCATCTCGACCACCCACAGCACCACCTCCAGGAGTCCCAGCACCATCTCCAGCAGTTCCACCACCACCTCCAGCACCATCTCGACCGCCCCCAGCAGCACCTCCAGCAGTCCCAGCACCATCTGGACCACCTCCAGCACCATCTCCAGCAGTCCCAGCACCACCACCAGCAGTCCCAGCACCATCTCGACCACCCCCAGTACCATCTCCAGCAGTCCCAGCACCAGCTCCAGCAGTCCCACAACGATCTCCAGCAGTTCCACCACCACCTCCAGCACCATCTCGACCGCCCCCAGCAGTACATCCAACAGTCCCAGCACCATGTCCAGCACCATCTGGACCACCCCCAGCACCACCTCCAGCAGTCCCAGCACCATCTCCAGTAGTCCCAGCACCATTTCGACCACGCCCAGCACCATCTCCAGCAGTCCCAGCAGCATCTCCATCAGTCCCAGTACCATCTCCAGCACAATCTGGACCACCTCCAGGACCACCTCCAGCAGTCCCAGCGGCACCTCAACTACACCCAGTAGCACTTCCAGCAGTGCCAGCACCACCTCCAGCAGTCCCAGCACCTTCTCGACCACGAGCAGCACCATCTCCAGCAGTCCCTCCACCACCTCCAGTAGTCCTAACACCATCTCCAGCACCATCTCGACCACCCTCAGCACCACCTCCAGCAGTCCCAGCACCATCTCCAGTAGTCCCAGCACCATCTCCAGCACACCCAGAACCATCTCCAGCAGCTCCAGCACCACCTCCAGCAGTCCCAGCACCATCTCGACCACATACAGCACCACCTCCAGCAGTCCCAGCACCATCTCGACTACCCCCAGCACCATCTCCAGCAGTCCCAGCACCACCTTCAGCAGTCCCACCACCATCTCCAGCAGTTCCACCACCACCTCCAGCACCATCTCGACCGCCCCAAGCAGCACCTCTAGCAGTCCCAGCACCATCCGGACCACTTCCAGCACCATCTCCAGCAGTCCCAGCACCACCACCAGCAGTCCCAGCACCATCTCGACCACCCACAGCACCACCTCCAGGAGTCCCAGCACCATCTCCAGCAGTTCCACCACCACCTCCAGCACCATCTCGACCGCCCCCAGCAGCACCTCCAGCAGTCCCAGCACCATCTGGACCACCTCCAGCACCATCTCCAGCAGTCCCAGCACCACCACTAGCAGTCCCAGCACCATCTCGACCACCCCCAGTACCATCTCCAGCAGTCCCAGCACCACCTCCAGCAGTCCCACAACGATCTCCAGCAGTTCCACCACCACCTCCAGCACCATCTCGACCGCCCCCAGCAGCACCTCCAGCAGTCCCAGCACCATCTGGACCACCTCCAGCACCATCTCCAGCAGTCCCAGCACCACCACTAGCAGTCCCAGCACCATCTCGACCACCCCCAGTACCATCTCCAGCAGTCCCAGCACCACCTCCAGCAGTCCCACAACGATCTCCAGCAGTTCCACCACCACCTCCAGCACCATCTCGACCGCCCCCAGCAGTACATCCAGCAGTCCCAGCACCATGTCCAGCACCATCTGGACCACCCCCAGCACCACCTCCAGCAGTCCCAGCACCATCTCCACTAGTCCCAGCACCATTTCGACCACACCCAGCACCACCTCCAGCAGTCCCAGCAGCATCTCCATCAGTCCCAGTACTATCTCCAGCACAATCTGGACCACCTCCAGGACCACCTCCAGCAGTCCCAGCGGCACCTCAACTACACCCAGTAGCACTTCCAGCAGTGCCAGCACCACCTCCAGCAGTCCCAGCACCTTCTCGACCACGAGCAGCACCATCTCCAGCAGTCCCTCCACCACCTCCAGTAGTCCTAACACCATCTCCAGCACCATCTCGACCACCCTCAGCACCACCTCCAGCAGTCCCAGCACCATCTCCAGTAGTCCCAGCACCATCTCCAGCACACCCAGAACCATCTCCAGCAGCTCCAGCACCACCTCCAGCAGTCCCAGCACCATCTGGACCACCTTCAGCACCATCTCCAGCAGTCCCAGCACCATCTCGACCACCCACAGCACCACCGCCAGGAGTCCCAGCACCATCTCCAGCAGTTCCACCACCACCTCCAGCACCATCTCGACCGCCCCAAGCAGCACCTCCAGCAGTCCCAGCGCCATCCGGACCACTTCCAGCACCATCTCCAGCAGTCCCAGCACCACCACCAGCAGTCCCAGCACCATCTCTACCACCCCCTTTACCATCTCCAGCAGTCCCAGCACCAGCTCCAGGAGTCCCACAACGATCTCCAGCAGTTCCACCACCACCTCCAGCACCATCTCGACCGCCCCCAGCAGCACCTCCAGCAGTCCCAGCACCATCTGGACCACCTCCAGCACCATCTCCAGCAGTCCCAGCACCACCACTAGCAGTCCCAGCACCATCTCGACCACCCCCAGTACCATCTCCAGCAGTCCCAGCACCACCTCCAGCAGTCCCACAACGATCTCCAGCAGTTCCACCACCACCTCCAGCACCATCTCGACCGCCCCCAGCAGTACATCCAGCAGTCCCAGCACCATCTGGACCACCCCCAGCACCACCTCCAGCAGTCCCAGCGCCATCTCCACTAGTCCCAGCACCATTTCGACCACGCCCAGCACCATCTCCAGCAGTCCCAGCAGCATCTCCATCAGTCCCAGTACCATCTCCAGAACAATCTGGACCACCTCCAGGACCACCTCCAGCAGTCCCAGCACCTTCTCGATCACCAGCAGCACCATCTCCAGCAGTCCCTCCACCACCTCCAGTAGTCCTAGCACCATCTCCAGCACCATCTCGACCAGTCCCAGCACCACCTCCAGCAGTCCCAGCACCATCTCCAGTAGTCCCAGCACCATCTCCAGCACACCCAGAACCATCTCCAGCAGCTCCAGCACCACCTCCAGCAGTCCCAGCACCATCTGGACCACCTCCAGCACCATCTCCAGCAGTCCCAGCACAACCTCCAGCAGTCCCAGCACCATCTCGACCACATACAGCACCACCTCCAGCAGTCCCAGCACCATCTCGACTACCCCCAGCACCATCTCCAGCAGTCCCAGCACCACCTTCAGCAGTCCCACCACCATCTCCAGCAGTTCCACCACCACCTCCAGCACCATCTCGACCGCCCCCAGCAGCACCTCCAGCAGTCCAAGCACCATCTGGACCACCCCCAGCACCATCTCCAGCAGTCCCAGCACCACCTCGACCACCCCCAGCACCATCTCGACCACACCCAGCACCACCACCAGCAGTCCCAGCACCATCTCTACCACCCCCTTTACCATCTCCAGCAGTCCCAGCACCAGCTCCAGGAGTCCCACAACGATCTCCAGCAGTTCCACCACCACCTCCAGCACTATCTCGACCGCCCCCAGCAGCACCTCCAGCAGTCCCAGCACCATCTGGACCACCTCCAGCACCATCTCCAGCAGTCCCAGCACCACCACTAGCAGTCCCAGCACCATCTCGACCACCCCCAGTACCATCTCCAGCAGTCCCAGCACCACCTCCAGCAGTCCCACAACGATCTCCAGCAGTTCCACCACCACCTCCAGCACCATCTCGACCGCCCCCAGCAGTACATCCAGCAGTCCCAGCACCATGTCCAGCACCATCTGGACCACCCCCAGCACCACCTCCAGCAGTCCCAGCACCATCTCCACTAGTCCCAGCACCATTTCGACCACACCCAGCACCACCTCCAGCAGTCCCAGCAGCATCTCCATCAGTCCCAGTACTATCTCCAGCACAATCTGGACCACCTCCAGGACCACCTCCAGCAGTCCCAGCGGCACCTCAACTACACCCAGTAGCACTTCCAGCAGTGCCAGCACCACCTCCAGCAGTCCCAGCACCTTCTCGACCACCAGCAGCACCATCTCCAGCAGTCCCTCCACCACCTCCAGTAGTCCTAACACCATCTCCAGCACCATCTCGACCACCCTCAGCACCACCTCCAGCAGTCCCAGCACCATCTCCAGTAGTCCCAGCACCATCTCCAGCACACCCAGAACCATCTCCAGCAGCTCCAGCACCACCTCCAGCAGTCCCAGCACCATCTGGACCACCTCCAGCACCATCTCCAGCAGTCCCAGCACAACCTCCAGCAGTCCCAGCACCATCTCGACCACCCACAAAACCACCACCAGCAGTTCCAGCACCATCTCGACCACTCCAAATACCATGTCCAGCAGTCCCAGCACCACCTCCAGCAGTCCCAGCACCACCTCCAGCAGTCCCAGCACCACCTCCAGAAGTCCCTCCACCATCTCCAGCAGTTCCACCACCACCTCCAGCACCATATCGACCGCCCCCAGCAGCACCTCCAGCAGTCCCAGCACCATCTGGACCACCTCCAGTACCATCTCCAGGAGTCCCAGCACCACCACCAGCAGTCCCAGCGCAATCTGGACCACCCGCAGCACCACCTCCAGCAGTCCCAGCACCATCTGGACCACCCCCAGCACCACCTCCAGCAGTCCCAGCACCATCTGGACCACCTCCAGTACCATCTCCCTCAGTCCCACCACCACGTCCAGCACCGTCTCGACCGCCCCCAGCAGCACCTCCAGCAGTCCCAGCACCATTTCCAGCACCACCTCGACCACCCCCAGCACCACCTCCAGCAGTCCAAGCACCATCTCCAGTAGTCCCAGCACAATCTGGACCACCCCAAGCACCATCTCCAGCAGTGCCAGCACCATCTCGACCACCCACAGCACCACCTCCAGGAGTCCCACCACCATCTCCAGCAGTTCCACCACCACCTCCAGCACCATCTCGACCGCCCCCAGCAGCACCTCCAGCAGTCCCAGCACCATCTGGACCACCTCCAGCACCATCTCCAGCAGTCCCAGCACCACCACCAGCAGTCCCAGCACCATCTCGACCACCCCCAGCACCATCACCAGCAGTCCCTCCACCACCTCCAGTAGTCCTAGCACCATCTCCAGCACCATCTCGACCAGTCCCAGCACCACCTCCAGCAGTCCCAGCACCATCTCCAGTAGTCCCAGCACCATCTCCAGCACACCCAGAACCATCTCCAGCAGCTCCAGCACCACCTCCAGCAGTCCCAGCACCATCTGGACCACCTCCAGCACCATCTCCAGCAGTCCCAGCACCATCTCGACCACCCCCAGCACCACCGCCAGGAGTCCCAGCACCATCTCCAGCAGTTCCACCACCACCTCCAGCACCATCTCGACCGCCCCCAGCAGCACCTCCAGCAGTCCCAGCACAATCTGGACCACCTCCAGCACCACCTCCAGCAGTCCCAGCGGCACCTTAACTACACCCAGTAGCACTTCCAGCAGTGCCAGCACCACCTCCAGCAGTCCCAGCACCTTCTCGACCACCAGCAGCACCATCTCCAGCAGTCCCTCCACCACCTCCAGTAGTCCTAGCACCATCTCCAGCACCATCTCGACCACCCTCAGCACCACCTCCAGCAGTCCCAGCACCATCTCCAGTAGTCCCAGCACCATCTCCAGCACACCCAGAACCATCTCCAGCAGCTCCAGCACCACCTCCAGCAGTCCCAGCACCATCTGGACCACCTCCAGCACCACCTCCAGCAGTCCCAGCGCCATCTCCACTAGTCCCAGCACCATTTCGACCACGCCCAGCACCATCTCCAGCAGTTCCAGCAGCATCTCCATCAGTCCCAGTACCATCTCCAGAACAATCTGGACCACCTCCAGGACCACCTCCAGCAGTCCCAGCACCTTCTCGACCACCAGCAGCACCATCTCCAGCAGTCCCTCCACCACCTCCAGTAGTCCTAGCACCATCTCCAGCACCATCTCGACCAGTCCCAGGACCACCTCCAGCAGTCCCAGCACCATCTCCAGTAGTCCCAGCACCATCTCCAGCACACCCAGAACCATCTCCAGCAGCTCCAGCACCACCTCCAGCAGTCCCAGCACCATCTGGACCACCTCCAGCAACATCTCCAGCAGTCCCAGCACAACCTCCAGCAGTCCCAGCACCATCTCGACCACATACAGCACCACCTCCAGCAGTCCCAGCACCATCTCGACTACCCCCAGCACCATCTCCAGCAGTCCCAGCACCACCTTCAGCAGTCCCACCACCATCTCCAGCAGTTCCACCACCACCTCCAGCACCATCTCGACCGCCCCCAGCAGCACCTCCAGCAGTCCAAGCACCATCTGGACCACCCCCAGCACCATCTCCAGCAGTCCCAGCACCACCTCGACCACCCCCAGCACCATCTCGACCACACCCAGCACCATCTCCAGCAGTCCCAGCACCACCTCCAGCAGTCCCAGCACCATCTCCAGCAGTTCCACCACCACCTCCAGCACCATCTCGACCACCCACAGCACCACCTCCAGGAGTCCCAGCACCATCTCCAGCAGTTCCACCACCACCTCCAGCACCATCTCGACCGCCCCCAGCAGCACCTCCAGCAGTCCCAGCACCATCTGGACCACCTCCAGCACCATCTCCAGCAGTCCCAGCACCACCACCAGCAGTCCCAGCACCATCTCGACCACCCCCAGTACCATCTCCAGCAGTCCCAGCACCAGCTCCAGCAGTCCCACAACGATCTCCAGCAGTTCCACCACCACCTCCAGCACCATCTCGACCGCCCCCAGCAGTACATCCAACAGTCCCAGCACCATGTCCAGCACCATCTGGACCACCCCCAGCACCACCTCCAGCAGTCCCAGCACCATCTCCAGTAGTCCCAGCACCATTTCGACCACGCCCAGCACCATCTCCAGCAGTCCCAGCAGCATCTCCATCAGTCCCAGTACCATCTCCAGCACAATCTGGACCACCTCCAGGACCACCTCCAGCAGTCCCAGCGGCACCTCAACTACACCCAGTAGCACTTCCAGCAGTGCCAGCACCACCTCCAGCAGTCCCAGCACCTTCTCGACCACGAGCAGCACCATCTCCAGCAGTCCCTCCACCACCTCCAGTAGTCCTAACACCATCTCCAGCACCATCTCGACCACCCTCAGCACCACCTCCAGCAGTCCCAGCACCATCTCCAGTAGTCCCAGCACCATCTCCAGCACACCCAGAACCATCTCCAGCAGCTCCAGCACCACCTCCAGCAGTCCCAGCACCATCTCGACCACATACAGCACCACCTCCAGCAGTCCCAGCACCATCTCGACTACCCCCAGCACCATCTCCAGCAGTCCCAGCACCACCTTCAGCAGTCCCACCACCATCTCCAGCAGTTCCACCACCACCTCCAGCACCATCTCGACCGCCCCAAGCAGCACCTCTAGCAGTCCCAGCACCATCCGGACCACTTCCAGCACCATCTCCAGCAGTCCCAGCACCACCACCAGCAGTCCCAGCACCATCTCTACCACCCCCTTTACCATCTCCAGCAGTCCCAGCACCAGCTCCAGGAGTCCCACAACGATCTCCAGCAGTTCCACCACCACCTCCAGCACCATCTCGACCGCCCCCAGCAGCACCTCCAGCAGTCCCAGCACCATCTGGACCACCTCCAGCACCATCTCCAGCAGTCCCAGCACCACCACTAGCAGTCCCAGCACCATCTCGACCACCCCCAGTACCATCTCCAGCAGTCCCAGCACCACCTCCAGCAGTCCCACAACGATCTCCAGCAGTTCCACCACCACCTCCAGCACCATCTCGACCGCCCCCAGCAGTACATCCAGCAGTCCCAGCACCATGTCCAGCACCATCTGGACCACCCCCAGCACCACCTCCAGCAGTCCCAGCACCATCTCCACTAGTCCCAGCACCATTTCGACCACACCCAGCACCACCTCCAGCAGTCCCAGCAGCATCTCCATCAGTCCCAGTACTATCTCCAGCACAATCTGGACCACCTCCAGGACCACCTCCAGCAGTCCCAGCGGCACCTCAACTACACCCAGTAGCACTTCCAGCAGTGCCAGCACCACCTCCAGCAGTCCCAGCACCTTCTCGACCACGAGCAGCACCATCTCCAGCAGTCCCTCCACCACCTCCAGTAGTCCTAACACCATCTCCAGCACCATCTCGACCACCCTCAGCACCACCTCCAGCAGTCCCAGCACCATCTCCAGTAGTCCCAGCACCATCTCCAGCACACCCAGAACCATCTCCAGCAGCTCCAGCACCACCTCGAGCAGTCCCAGCACCATCTGGACCACCTCCAGCACCATCTCCAGCAGTCCCAGCACAACCTCCAGCAGTCCCAGCACCATCTCGACCACCCACAAAACCACCACCAGCAGTTCCAGCACCATCTCGACCACTCCAAATACCATGTCCAGCAGTCCCAGCACCACCTCCAGCAGTCCCAGCACCACCTCCAGCAGTCCCAGCACCACCTCCAGAAGTCCCTCCACCATCTCCAGCAGTTCCACCACCACCTCC
Organism: Anser brachyrhynchus; assembly: GCF_964034855.1. NCBI lineage: Eukaryota > Metazoa > Chordata > Aves > Anseriformes > Anatidae > Anser > Anser brachyrhynchus. The sequence continues at coordinate 173,580 of NC_137730.1, read as the reverse complement.
AGCACCATATCGACCGCCCCCAGCAGCACCTCCAGCAGTCCCAGCACCATCTGGACCACCTCCAGTACCATCTCCAGGAGTCCCAGCACCACCACCAGCAGTCCCAGCGCAATCTGGACCACCCGCAGCACCACCTCCAGCAGTCCCAGCACCATCTGGACCACCCCCAGCACCACCTCCAGCAGTCCGAGCACCATCTGGACCACCTCCAGTACCATCTCCCTCAGTCCCACCACCACGTCCAGCACCGTCTCGACCGCCCCCAGCAGCACCTCCAGCAGTCCCAGCACCATTTCCAGCACCATCTGGACCACCCCCAGCACCACCTCCAGCAGTCCAAGCACCATCTCCAGTAGTCCCAGCACAATCTGGACCACCCCAAGCACCATCTCCAGCAGTCCCAGCACCATCTCGACCACCCACAGCACCACCTCCAGGAGTCCCACCACCATCTCCAGCAGTTCCACCACCACCTCCAGCACCATCTCGACCGCCCCCAGCAGCACCTCCAGCAGTCCCAGCACCATCTGGACCACCTCCAGCACCATCTCCAGCAGTCCCAGCACCACCACCAGGAGTCCCAGCACCATCTCGACCACCCCCAGCACCATCTCCAGCAGTCCCTCCACCACCTCCAGTAGTCCTAGCACCATCTCCAGCACCATCTCGACCAGTCCCAGCACCACCTCCAGCAGTCCCAGCACCATCTCCAGTAGTCCCAGCACCATCTCCAGCACACCCAGAACCATCTCCAGCAGCTCCAGCACCACCTCGAGCAGTCCCAGCACCATCTGGACCACCTCCAGCACCATCTCCAGCAGTCCCAGCACCATCTCGACCACCCCCAGCACCACCGCCAGGAGTCCCAGCACCATCTCCAGCAGTTCCACCACCACCTCCAGCACCATCTCGACCGCCCGAAGCAGCACCTCCAGCAGTCCCAGCACCATCTGGACCACCTCCAGCACCATCTCCAGCAGTCCCAGCACCACCACCAGTAGTCCCAGCACCATCTCGACCTCCCCCAGTACCATCTCCAGCAGTCCCAGCACCATCTCCACTAGTCCCAGCACCATCTCCAGCAGTTCCACCACCACCTCCAGCACCATCTCGACCGCCCCCAGCAGCACCTCCAGCAGTCCCAGCACCATCTGGACCACCTCCAGCACCATCTCCAGCAGTCCCAGCACCACCACCAGCAGTCCCAGCACCATCTCGACCACCCCCAGTACCATCTCCAGCAGTCCCAGCACCACCTCCAGCAGTCCCACAACGATCTCCAGCAGTTCCACCACCACCTCCAGCACCATCTCGACCGCCCCCAGCAGTACATCCAGCAGTCCCAGCACCATGTCCAGCACCATCTGGACCACCCCCAGCACCACCTCCAGCAGTCCCAGCACCATCTCCACTAGTCCCAGCACCATTTCGACCACGCCCAGCACCATCTCCAGAAGTCCCAGCAGCATCTCCGTCAGTCCCAGTACCATCTCCAGCACAATCTGGACCACCTCCAGGACCACCTCCAGCAGTCCCAGCGGCACCTCAACTACACCCAGTAGCACTTCCAGCAGTGCCAGCACCACCTCCAGCAGTCCCAGCACCTTCTCGACCACCAGCAGCACCATCTCCAGCAGTCCCTCCACCACCTCCAGTAGTCCTAGCACCATCTCCAGCACCATCTCGACCACCCTCAGCACCACCTCCAGCAGTCCCAGCACCATCTCCAGTAGTCCCAGCACCATCTCCAGCACACCCAGAACCATCTCCAGCAGCTCCAGCACCACCTCCAGCAGTCCCAGCACCATCTGGACCACCTCCAGCACCATCTCCAGCAGTCCCAGCACAACCTCCAGCAGTCCCAGCACCATCTCGACCACCCGCAAAACCACCACCAGCAGTCCCAGCACCATCTCGACCACCCCAAATACCATGTCCAGCAGTCCCAGCACCACCTCCAGTAGTCCCAGCACCACCTCAAGCAGTCCCAGCACCACCTCCAGAAGTCCCTCCACCATCTCCAGCAGTTCCACCACCACCTCCAGCACCATATCGACCGCCCCCAGCAGCACCTCCAGCAGTCCCAGCACCATCTGGACCACCTCCAGTACCATCTCCAGGAGTCCCAGCACCACCACCAGCAGTCCCAGCGCAATCTGGACCACCCGCAGCACCACCTCCAGCAGTCCCAGCACCATCTGGACCACCCCCAGCACCACATCCAGCAGTCCCAGCACCATCTGGACCACCTTCAGCACCATCTCCAGCAGTCCCAGCACCATCTCGACCACCCACAGCACCACCTCCAGGAGTCCCAGCACCATCTCCAGCAGTTCCACCACCACCTCCAGCACCATCTCGACCGCCCCCAGCAGCACCTCCAGCAGTCCCAGCACCATCTGGACCACCTCCAGCACCATCTCCAGCAGTCCCAGCACCACCACCAGCAGTCCCAGCACCATCTCGACCACCCCCAGCACCATCTCCAGCAGTCCCTCCACCACCTCCAGTAGTCCTAGCACCATCTCCAGCACCATCTCGACCAGTCCCAGCACCACCTCCAGCAGTCCCAGCACCATCTCCAGTAGTCCCAGCACCATCTCCAGCACACCCAGAACCATCTCCAGCAGCTCCAGCACCACCTCCAGCAGTCCCAGCACCATCTGGACCACCTCCAACACCATCTCCAGCAGTCCCAGCACCATCTCGACCACCCCCAGCACCACCTCCAGCAGTCCCAGCACCACCACCAGCAGTCCCAGCGCAATCTGGACCACCCGCAGCACCACCTCCAGCAGTCCCAGCACCATCTGGACCACCCCCAGCACCACATCCAGCAGTCCCAGCACCATCTGGACCACCTTCAGCACCACCTCCAGGAGTCCCACCACCATCTCCAGCAGTTCCACCACCACCTCCAGCACCATCTCGACCGCCCCCAGCAGCACCTCCAGCAGTCCCAGCACCATCTGGACCACCTCCAGCACCATCTCCAGCAGTCCCAGCACCACCACCGGCAGTCCCAGCACCATCTCGACCACCCCCAGTACCATCTCAGGCAGTCCCAGCACCACCTCCAGCAGTCCCACAACGATCTCCAGCAGTTCCACCACCACCTCCAGCACCATCTCGACCGCCCCCAGCAGTACATCCAGCAGTCCCAGCACCATGTCCAGCACCATCTGGACCACCCCCAGCACCACCTCCAGCAGTCCCAGCACCATCTCCACTAGTCCCAGCACCATTTCGACCACACCCAGCACCACCTCCAGCAGTCCCAGCACCATCTGGACCACCCCCAGCACCACCTCCAGCAGTCCCAGCACCATCTGGACCACCTCCAATACCATCTCCAGCAGTCCCACCACCACCTCCAGCACTCTCTCGACCGCCCCCAGCAGCACCTCCAGCAGTCCCAGCACCATTTCCAGCACCATCTGGACCACCCCCAGCACCACCTCCAGCAGTCCAAGCACCATCTCCAGTAGTCCCAGCACCATCTGGACCACCCCAAGCACTATCTCCAGCAGTCCCAGCACCATCTCGACCACCCCCAGCACCACCTCCAGGAGTCCAAGCACCATCTCCAGCAGTTCCACCACCACCTCCAGCACCATATCGACCGCCCCCAGCAGCACCTCCAGCAGTCCCAGCACCATCTGGACCACCTCCAGCACCATCTCCAGCAGTCCCAGCACCACCACCAGCAGTCCCAGCACCATCTCGACCACCCGCAGTACCATCTCCAGCAGTCCCAGCACCACCTCCAGCAGTCCCACAACGATCTCCAGCAGTTCCACCACCACCTCCAGCACCATCTCGACCACCCCCAGCACCATCTCCAGCAGTCCCAGCACCATCTGGACCACCCCCAGCACCACCTCCAGCAGTCCCAGCGCCATCTCCACTAGTCCCAGCACCATTTCGACCACGCCCAGCACCATCTCCAGCAGTCCCAGCAGCATCTCCATCAGTCCCAGTACCATCTCCAGAACAATCTGGACCACCTCCAGGACCACCTCCAGCAGTCCCAGCACCTTCTCGACCACCAGCAGCACCATCTCCAGCAGTCCCTCCACCACCTCCAGTAGTCCTAGCACCATCTCCAGCACCATCTCGACCAGTCCCAGCACCACCTCCAGCAGTCCCAGCACCATCTCCAGTAGTCCCAGCACCATCTCCAGCACACCCAGAACCATCTCCAGCAGCTCCAGCACCACCTCCAGCAGTCCCAGCACCATCTGGACCACCTCCAGCACCATCTCCAGCAGTCCCAGCACAACCTCCAGCAGTCCCAGCACCATCTCGACCACATACAGCACCACCTCCAGCAGTCCCAGCACCATCTCGACTACCCCCAGCACCATCTCCAGCAGTCCCAGCACCACCTTCAGCAGTCCCACCACCATCTCCAGCAGTTCCACCACCACCTCCAGCACCATCTCGACCGCCCCCAGCAGCACCTCCAGCAGTCCAAGCACCATCTGGACCACCCCCAGCACCATCTCCAGCAGTCCCAGCACCACCTCGACCACCCCCAGCACCATCTCGACCACCCCCAGCACCATCTGGACCATGCTCAGCACCACCTCCAGCAGTTCCACCACCATCTCGACCGTCCCCAGCACCACCTCCAGCAGTCCCAGCACCATGTCGACCACCTCCAGCACCATCTCCAGCAGTCCCAGCACAACCTCCAGCAGTCTCAGCACCATCTCGACCACACACAGCACCACCTCCAGCAGTCCCAGCACCATCTCGACTACCCCCAGCAGCATCTCCATCAGTCCCAGCACCATCTCCAGCACAATCTGGACCACCTCCAGCACCACCTCCAGCAGTCCCAGCACCATCTCGACCACACCCAGCACCACCTCCAGCAGTCCCAGCACCATCTCCAGCAGTCCCAGCACCACCTCAACCACCCCCAGCACCACCTCCGGCAGTGCCAGCACCATCTCCAGCAGTCCCAACACCATCTCCAGCAGTCCCTCCACAACCTCCACCACCCTCTCGACCGTCCCCAGCAGCACCTCCAGCAGTCCCAGCACCATCTCCAGCACCATCTGGACCATGCTCTGCACCACCTCCAGCAGTTCCACCACCATGTGGACCACCTCCAGGACCACATCCAGCAGTGCCAGCGGCACCTCAACCACACCCAGTAGGACTTCTAGCAGTCCCACCACCACCTCCAGAAGTCCCAGCACCTACTCGACCACCCCCAGCACCATCTCCAGCAGTCCCAGCACCATCTCCAGCAGTCCCAGCACCACCTCGACCACCCCCAGCACCATCTCCACCACCCCCAGCACCATCTCCAGCAGTCCCAGCACCACCTCCATCAGTCCCAGCACCACCTCCAGCAGTCCCACCACCATCTCCAGCAGTTCCACCACCACCTCCAGCACCATCTCGACCGCCCCCAGCAGCACCTCCAGCAGTCCCAGCACCATCTGGACCATCCACAGCACCATCTCCAGCAGTCCCAGCACCACCACCAGCAGTCCCAGCACCATCTGGACCACCCCCAGCACCACCTCCAGCCGTCCCAGCACCATTTCGACCACCCCCAGCACCACCTCCAGCAGTCCCAGCAGCATCTCCATCAGTCCCAGTACCATCTCCAGCACAATCTGGACCACCTCCAGGACCACCTCCAGCAGTCCCAGCGGCACCTCAACTACACCCAGTAGCACTTCCAGCAGTGCCAGCACCACCTCCAGCAGTCCCAGCACCGTCTCGACCACGAGCAGCACCATCTCCAGCAGTCCCTCCACCACCTCCAGTAGTCCTAGCACCATCTCCAGCACCATCTCGACCAGTCCCAGCACCACCTCCAGCAGTCCCAGCACCATCTCCAGTAGTCCCAGCACCATCTCCAGCACACCCAGAACCATCTCCAGCAGCTCCAGCACCACCTCCAGCAGTCCCAGCACCATCTGGACCACCTCCAGCACCATCTCCAGCAGTCCCAGCACAACCTCCAGCAGTCCCAGCACCATCTCGACCACACACAGCACCACCTCCAGCAGTCCCAGCACCATCTCGACTACCCCCAGCACCATCTCCAGCAGTCCCAGCACCACCTCCAGCAGTCCCACCACCATCTCCAGCAGTTCCACCACCACCTCCAGCACCATCTCGACCGCCCCCAGCAGCACCTCCAGCAGTCCAAGCACCATCTGGACCACCACCAGCACCATCTCCAGCAGTCCCAGCACCACCTCGACCACCCCCAGCACCATCTCGACCACCCCCAGCACAATCTCCAGCGTTCCCAGCACCATCTCCATCAGTCCCAGTACCATCTCCAGCACAATCTGGACCACCTCCAGCACCACCTCCAGCAGTCCCAGCACCATCTCGACCACACCCAGCACCACCTCCAGCAGTCCCAGCACCATCTCCAGCAGTCCCAGCACCACCTCAACCACCCCCAGCACCACCTCCGGCAGTGCCAGCACCATCTCCAGCAGTCCCAACACCATCTCCAGCAGTCCCTCCACAACCTCCACCACCCTCTCGACCGTCCCCAGCAGCACCTCCAGCAGTCCCAGCACCATCTCCAGCACCATCTGGACCATGCTCAGCACCACCTCCAGCAGTTCCACCACCATGTGGACCACCTCCAGGACCACATCCAGCAGTGCCAGCGGCACCTCAACCACACCCAGTAGGACTTCTAGCACTGCCAGCACCACCTCCAGCAGTCCCACCACCACCTCCAGAAGTCCCAGCACCTACTCGACCACCCCCAGCACCATCTCCAGCAGTCCCAGCACCACCTCCAGTAGTCCTAGCACCATCTCCAACACCATCTCGACCACCCCCAGCACCACCTCCGGCAGTCCAGGAACCACCTCCAGTAGTCCCAGCACCATCTCCAGCACACCCAGAACCATCTCCAGCAGTCCCAGCACAACCTCCAGCAGTCCCAGCACCATCTCGACCACACACAGCACCACCTCCAGCAGTCCCAGCACCATCTCGACTACCCCCAGCACCATCTCCAGCAGTCCCTCCACCACCTCCACCACCCTCTCGACCGTCCCCAGCAGCACCTCGAGCAGTCTCAGCACCATCTGGACCACCCCTAGCACCATCTCCAGCAGTCCCAGCACCACCTCCAGCAGTCCCAGCACCACCTCCAGCAGTCCCACAACGATCTCCAGCAGTTCCACCACCACCTCCAGCACCATCTCGACCGCCCCCAGCAGCACCTCCAGCAGTCCCAGCACCATCTGGACCACCTCCAGCACCACCTCCAGCAGTCCCAGCACCACCACCAGCAGTCCCAGCACCAGCTCGACCACCCCCAGCACCACCTCCAGCAGTCCCAGCGCCATCTGGACCACCTCCAGCACCATCTCCAGCAGTCCCAGCACCACCACCAGCAGTCCCAGCACAAACTGGACCACCCCCAGCACCACCTCCAGCAGTCCCAGCACCATCTGGACCACCCCCAGCACCATCTCCAACAGTCCCAGCACCATCTCCAGTAGTCCCAGCCCTACCTCGACCACACACGTCACAACCTACAGCACCATCTTGACCGCCCTCAGCACCACCTCCAGCAGTCCCAGCACCATCTCTACCACCCCCAGCACGACCTCCAACCGTCCCAGCACCATCTTGACTGCCCACAGCACCACCTCCAGCAGTCCCAACACCACCTCCAGCGCCATCTGGACCACCCCCAGCACCACCTCCAGCAGTCCCAGCACCATCTCTACCACCCCCAGCACGACCTCCAGCCGTCCCAGCACCATCTGGACCACATCCAGCACCACCTCCAGCAGTTCCAGAACCAGCTCGACCACCCCCAGCACCAACTCCAGCAGTCCCAGCACAATCTCGACCACCCCCAGCACCATCTTCAGCAGTCCCAGCACAATCTCCAGCAGTCCCAGCCCTACCTCGACCACACACATCACAACCTCCAGCACCATCTTGACCGCCCTCAGCACCACTTCCAGCAGTCCTAGCACCACCTCCAGCACCATCTGGACCACCCCCAGCACCATCTCGACCATTCCCAGCAGCACCTCCCGCAGTCCCAGCACAACCTCTAGCAGTTCTACCACCACCTCTACCACACACAGCACCACCTCCAGCAGTGCCAGTACCATCTCCAGCAGTCCCACCGCCACGTCCAGCACCCTCTCGACCGCCGCCAGCAGCACATCCAGCAGTCCCAGCACCACCACCAGCAGTGCCAGCACCATCTCGAGCACCCCCAGTACCATCTCCAGCAGTCCCAGCACCACCTCTAGCAGGCCCAGCACCACCTCCAACAGTCCCACCACCATCTCCAGAAGTTCCACCACCACCTCCAGCACAACGTCAACCGCCCCCAGCAGCACCTCCAGCAGTCCCAGCACCATCTGGACCACCTCCAGCACCATCTCCAGCAGTCCCAGCACCATCTCGACCACCCCCAGCACCATCTCCAGCAGTCCCAGCACCATCTCCAGCAGTCCCGGCCTTGCCTCGACCACACACATCACAACCTCAAGCGGAATCTTGACCGCCCTCAGCACCACCTCCAGCAGTCCCAGCACCACGTCCAGCACCATATGGACCACCCCAAGCACCATCTCGAGCAGTCCCAGCAGCACCTCCCGCAGTCCCAGCACAAACTCTAGCAGTTCCACCACCACCTCTACCACACACAGCACCACCTCTAGCAGTGCCAGCACCATCTCCAGCAGTCCCACCACCACGTCCAGCACCCTCTCGACCGCCCCCAGCAGCACCTCCAGTAGTCCCAGCACCATCTCCAGTAGTCCCAGCACCATGTCGACCACCCCCAGCACAATCTCCAGCGTTCCCAGCACCATCTCCAGCAGTCCCAGTACCATCTCCAGCACAATCTGGACCACCTCCAGCACCACCTCCAGCAGTCCCTGCACCATCTCTACCACACCCAGCACCACCTCCAGCAGTCCCAGCACCATCTCCAGTAGCCCCAGCACCATCTCCAGCAGTCCCTCCACAACCTCCACCACCCTCTCGACCGTCCCCAGCAGCACCTCCAGCAGTCCCAGCACTATCTCCAGCACCATCTGGACCATGCTCAGCACCACCTCCAGCAGTTCCACCACCATGTGGACCACCTCCAGGACCACCTCCAGCAGTCCCAACGGCACCTCAACCACACCCAGTAGCACTTCCAGCAGTGCTAGCACCATCTCGACCACACACAGCACCACCTCCAGTAGTCCCAGCACCATATCCAGCACACCCAGTACCATCTCCAGCAGTTCCAGCACCATCTCCAGCAGTCCCAGCACCATCTGGACCACCTCCAGCACCATCTCCAGCAGTACCAGCACAACCTCCAGCAGTCCCAGCACCATCTCGACCACACACAGCACCAGCTCCAGCAGTCCCAGCACCATCTTGACCACCCCCAGCACCATCTCCAGCAGTCCCTCCACCACCTCCACCTCCCTCTCGACCGTCCCCAGCAGCCCCTCGAGCAGTCCCAGCACCATCTGGACCACCCCCAGCACCATCTCCAGCAATCCCAGCACCACCTCCAGCAGTCCCAGCACCACCTCCAGCAGTCCCACCACCATCTCCAGCAGTTCCACCACCACCTCCAGCACCATCTCGACCGCCCCCAGCAGCACCTCCAGCAGTCCCAGCACCATCTGGACCACCTCCAGCACCATCTCCAGCAGTCCCAGCACCATCTCCAGCAGTCCCAGCCCTGCCTCGACCACACACATCACAACCTCAAGCACAATCTGGACCGCCCTCAGCACCACCTCCGGCAGTGCCAGCACCATCTCCAGCAGTCCCAACACCATCTCCAGCAGTCCCTCCACAACCTCTACCACCCTCTCGACCGTCCCCAGCACCACCTCCAGCAGTCCCAGCACCCTCTCGACCGTCCCCAGCAGCACCTCGAGCAGTCCCAGCACCATCTGGACCACCCCCAGCCCCATCTCCAGCAATCCCAGCACCATCTCGACCACCCCCAGCACCATCTCCAGCAGTCCCAGCACCATCTGGACCACCTCCAGCACCACCTCCAGCAGTCCCAGCACCACCTCCAGCAGTCCGAGCACCATCTGGACTACCTCCAGCACCATCTCCAGCAGTCCCAGCACCACCACCAGCAGTCCCAGCACAATTTGGGCCACCCCCAGCACCACCTCCAGCAGTCCCAGCACCATCTCTACCACCCCCAGCACGACGTCCAGCCGTCCCAGCACCATCTCGACCACCTCCAGCACCACCTCCAGCAGTCCCAGCACCAGCTCAACCACCCCCAGCACCACCTCCAGCAGTCCCAGCACCATCTCGACCGCCCCCAGCAGCACCTCCAGCAGTCCCAGCACCATCTCCAGCAGTCCCAGCCCTACCTCGACGACACACATCACAACCTCCAGCACCATCTTGACCGCCCTCAGCACCACCTCCAGCAGTGCCAGCACCACCTCCAGCACCATCTGGACCACCCCCAGCACCATCTCGACCATTCCCAGCACCACCTCCCGCAGTCCCAGCACAACCTCTCGCAGTTCTACCACCACCTCTACCACACACAGCACCACCTCCAGCAGTGCCAGTACCATCTCCAGCAGTCCCACCGCCACGTCCAGCACCCTCTCGACCGCCGCCAGCAGCACATCCAGCAGTCCCAGCACCACCACCAACAGTCCCAGCACCATCTCGACCACCCCCAGTACCATCTCCAGCAGTCCCAGCACCACCTCTAGCAGGCCCAGCACCACCTCCAACAGTCCCACCACCATCTCCAGCAGTTCCACCACCACCTCCAGCACCATCTCGACCGCCCCCAGCAGCACCTCCAGCAGTCCCAGCACCATCTGGACCACCTCCAGCACCATCTCCAGCAGTCCCAGCACCATCTCCAGCAGTCCCAGCCCTACCTCAACCACACACATCACAACCTACAGCACCATCTTGACCGCCCTCAGCACCACCTCCAGCAGTCCCAGCACCACCTCCAGCACCATATGGACCACCCCCTGCACGACCTCCAGCCGTCCCAGCACCATCTGGACCACCGCCACCACCACCACCAGCAGTCCCAGCACCATCTCGACCACCCCCAGCAGCACATCCAGTAGTCCCAGCACCATCTCCAGCACCATCTGGACCACCTCCAGTACCATCTCCAGCAGTCCCAGCACCATCTCCAGTAGTCCCAGCACCATCTCGACCACCCCCAGCACAATCTCCAGCGTTCCCAGCACCATCTCCAGCAGTCCCAGCACCATCTCCAGCAGTTCCACCACCATGTGGACCACCTCCAGCACCACCTCCAGCATTCCCAGCACCATCTCGACCACACCCAGCACCACCTCCAGCAGTCCCAGCTCCACCTCCAGCAGTCCCAGCACCATCCTGACCATCCCCAGCACCATCTCCAGCAGTCCAATCACCGTCTCCAGCAGTCCCAGCACCACCTCCAGCAGTTCCAGCACCATCTCTACCATCTCCAGCAGTACCAGAACCACCACTACCACACACAGCACCACCTCTAGCAGTCCCAGCACCATCCTGACCATAACCAGCACCACCTCCAGCAGCATCTCGACCACCCCCAGCACCGTCTCGACCATTCCCAGCAGCACCTCCAGCAGTCCCAGTACCATCTCCAGTAGTCCCAGCACCATCCTGACCATCTCCAGCACCATCTTCAGCAGTCCCAGCAGCATCTCGAGCAGTCCCAACACCATCTCCAGCACCATCTCGACCACCCCCCGCACCATCTCCAGCAGTCCCAGCACCACCTCCAGTAGTCCCAGCACCATCTCGACCACCCCCAGTACCATCTCCAGCAGTCCCAGCACCACCTCCAGCAGTCCCAGCACCGTCTTCAGCAGTTCCACCACCACCTCCAGCACCATCTCGACCGCCCCCAGCAGCACCTCCAGCAGTCCCAGCACCATCTGGACCACCTCCAGCACCACCTCCAGCCGTCCCAGCACCATCTGGACCACCCCCAGCACCATCTCCAGCAGTCCCAGCACCATCTTGACCACCCCCAGCACCATCTCCAGCAGTCCCAGCACCACCTCCAGCAGTCCCAGCACCACCTCCAGCACCATCTGGACCACCCCCAGCACCACCTCCAGCACTCCCAGCACCATCTCCACCATCTCCAGCACCACCTCCAGCAGTCCCAGCACAATCTGGACCACCCCCAGCACCACCACCAGCAGTCCCAGCACCATCTCTACCACCCCTAGCACGACCTCCAGCTGTCCCAGCACCATCTGGACCATCCCCAGCACCACCTCCAGCACTCCCAGCACCATCTCCACCATCTCCAGCACCACCTCCAGCAGTCCCAGCACAATCTGGACCACCCCCAGCACCACCACCAGCAGTCCCAGCACCATCTCCAGCACACCCAGCACCATATCGACCATTCCCAGCAGCATTTCCAGCAGTCCCAGCACGACCTCTAGCAGTTCCACCACCACCTCTACCACACACAGCACCACCACCAGCAGTGCCAGTACCATCTCCAGCAGTCCCACCGCCACGTCCAGTACCCTCTCGACCGCCCCCAGCAGCACCTCCAGCAGTCCCAGCACCATCTGGACCACCCCCAGCACCACCTCCAGCAGTCCCAGCACCATCTCGACCACCCCCAGCACTACCTCCAACAGTCCCAGCACCATCTCCAGTAGTCCCAGCACCATCTCGACCACCCCCAGCAACATCTCCAGCAGTCCCAGCAGCGTCTCCATCAGTCCCAGTACCATTTCCAGCACAATCTGGACCACCTCCAGCACCACCTCCAGCAGTCCCAGCACCATCTCGACCACCCCCAGCACCATCTCCAGCAGTCCCAGCACAACCTTCAGCAGTCCCAGCACCATCTCGACCACCCCCAGCACCATCTCCAGCAGTCCCAGCACAACCTTCAGCAGTCCCAGCACCATCTCGACCACCCCCAGCACCATCTCCAGCAGTCCCTCCACCACCTCCACCACCCTCTCGACCGTCCCCAGCAGCACATCCAGCAGTCCCAGCCCTACCTCGACCACACACATCACAACCTCCAGCACCATGTGGACCGCCCTCAGCACCACCTCCAGCAGTCCCAGCACCACCTCCAGCACCATATGTACCACCCCCAGGACCACCCCCAGCAGGCCTAGCACCATCTGGACCACCCCCAGCACGACCTCCAGCCGTCCCAGCACCATCTGGACCACCCCTAACACCACCTCCAGCAGTCCCAGCACCACCTCCAGCAGTCCCAGCACCATCCTGACCATCCCCAGCACCATCTCCAGCAGTCCTAGCACCATCTCCAGCAGTCCCAGCACCACCTCCAGCATTTCCAGCACCATCTCTACCATCTCCAGCAGTACCAGCACCACCACTACCACACACAGCACCACCTCTAGCAGTCCCAGCACCATCCTGACCATCCCCAGCACCACCTCCAGCAGCATCTCGACCACCCCCAGCACCGTCTCGACCATTCCCAGCAGCACCTCCAGCAGTCCCAGCACCATCCTGACCGCCCCGAGCACCACTACCAGGAGTCCCAGCACCATCTCCAGTAGTCCCAGCACCATCCTGACCATGTCCAGCACCATCTTCAGCAGTCCCAGCAGCATCTCCAGCAGTCCCAACACCATCTCCAGCACCATCTCGACCACCCCCAGCACCACCTCCAGCAGTTCCAGCACCACCTCCATGAGTTCCAGCTCCACCACTACCACACTCAGAACCATCTCCAGCAGTCACAGCACCATCCTGACCTCCCCCAGCACCACGTCCAGCAGTTCCAGCACCATCTCGACCAGCCCCAGCACCATCTCCAGCAGTCCCACCACCACCTTCAGCAGTCCCAGCATCATCTCCAGCAGTTCAAGCACTATCTCAACCATCCCCAGCACCACCTCCAGCAGTCCCAGAACCACTTCCAGCAGTCCCAGCACCATCTCCAGCAGTCCCAGCACCACCTCTACCACAGACATCAGCACCTCCAGCAGTCCCAGCACCACCTACAGCAGTCCTACCACCATCTTGACTACACACAGTACCACCTCCAGCAGTCCCAGTACCATCTCTAGGAGTCCCATCACCATCTCGACCACCCCCAGCACCATCTCCAATACCACCCCTACCACACACAGGAGCACCTCTAGCAGTCCCAGCACCATCTCAACCAACCACAGCAGCATTTTGACCACCCCCAGCACCACTCCTACAAATCCCAGTACCAATGGGACCACCCCCAGCACCATCCAGACAACTCCAAGTATCCCTCTTAGCAGTAGTTTCCCAGCAACGTCTACAACAGAGACCACCACCACTGAAACCACCCCCTTCAGCACCACCCCAATATCTACCAGCACTGTCCTAGTGACCACCAGCACTGTCCCAGTGACCACCAGCATTGCCCCAGTTACCACCATCACCTCCCAAGTGACCACCACCACCCCAGTAACCACCACCAGCTCCCCAATGACCACAACCACCACCACGACCACTACCACAACGACCACAACGACCACCACCACCCCAACGATCACGACCAGCACCACCACCACCCCAACAACCACCACCACCCGAACGACCACCACGGTTCCTCCAGGTCAGCCTCCATATCCCTCCTGTCCTCCCTCCTCTCAGCCCCCTCACTCCTCCACTCCACCTCCCAGGCCTCCATTGTTGACCCTCACCCCTGTCTTCCCTGGGGTCTCCTCACGGGACCCCCACCCCTGGCTGCCCCCTGACCTCCGCTCTCCCCGCAGTGGTCTGCCAGAACGGAGGCACCTACGACTCCATCAAGTGCCTCTGCCTCCCTGACTTCTACGGCCCCTTGTGCGAGTTCTTCAGCGACTCCATCACCACCGATCTCCGTAAGTGTGGCCTCCCCCCAGCCCGGGGCCTCCGTCTGGCCTGCAACCTCCGCCCGGCCCTGGCCCCCCGCACTCAGCCCCCTCCTGCCTCTCGCAGCCATCGAGGGGACGATCGTGGCCAATGTGGAGCTGGTGGTGACCGTCACCAACTTCGACTACACGGAGGAGCTGCAGAACCCCCGCTCGGAGGCCTATGAGAACTTTGAGAAGCAATTCCGGCAGGAGGTGAGGCCCGGGAGCACGAGGGGAGGCCGGGCCCCATGAGGGGAGGCTGGGAACCCGAGGGGAGGCTGGGAGCTCAAGAGGAGACCAGGGTGCGCAAGGGGAATTTGGGAGCACAACAGGAGACCGGGAGTGAGAGGGGAGGCTGGGAGTGAGAGGGGAGGCCGGGCCCCGTGAGGGGAGGCCGGGCCACACCGCACCCATCCTCACGGCACCCGTCGCCCTGGCAGATGGCCAAGATCTACAGCTCCGTGCCCGGCTACGAGGGCGTGAAGATCCTCCGCATTGTGCCGGCAGCCTCCAGCAGGCGGGGAGCCCGGGTGCGCAGGGCCGGGGGAGACTCCGCGTCCTCCCCCGTGGCCACCGGCCTCAACGTGGACCACGAGGTCATCTTCAGAACCACCGCCAGCCCCAACCTGACCGAGGAGTTCCAGAGCAAGACGAAGGAGTTGGTGCAGAAGCTTCAGGAGACTGCCGACAGCCAGAGCAACTGCGAGAACGACTCCTGTGGGTGTTGCGTCCTCCCCCCTCGCCCCCCGACCCCTCGGGGAGGCCCCAGAGAAGGGTCCCTGACAGCCTCTCTCTCCCGGCAGCCATTGTCTGCTTCAAGGTGCCACCCAGTCCCATCATCAAGAACATGACGGAGTCCACTTCATTTGACGGTGAGGCCTGGGTGCCTGGGGTGACCCCCACGGAGCCCCATGCACCCCCTGAGCCCCCTATGCACCCCACCAGCCCCTACACCCCTCACCACTCCATTTGACCCCCTCCTGTGCCCCTTCCTCAGCACTGTGCCAGCAGCGGGCGCCCGTTGGCTACCAGGACTACTACTTCGCGCTGAACACGAGCAGCACCATCCGCTGCGTCACCAACTGCACGGCCAACACGCCCGGAACCATGGACTGCCACCATGGCGAGTGCCGCGTCACCCGCACCGGACCTCAGTGCTTGTGAGTGGCACCACGCGTCCCGCTGTGCACACCCCCCGGCCCCCTGGGAGCACCGGGCCCAACTGTTCCTTGTCCCTGTTCCTTGTCCCTGCAGCTGCCGGGATGAATCGCTCTACTGGTACACGGGCACCCGGTGCTCCGGGCGCATCAGCAAGGTGGCCACCGGGCTGGGGGTGGTGGTCACGGTGCTGCTCGTCGCCTGCATCACCCTTGCTGTGCTGCTGGTGATACGGAAGAAGGGCAGGAAGAGGTAGAGGGGCAGGGATTGTTGGTGTGGATTGGATTAGGTTGGTTGGGTTGGTTGGGTTGGGTTGAGGTGAGTTGGGTTGGGGTGTTTTGGTTTGGATGGGTTGGGTTGGTTAGGTTGGGTTTAGTAGGTCTGGGTTTAGTAGGGTTGAATGATTTGGGGTCTTTTGTGTTTGTTCGGGGTGGTTGGTTTGGATGGTTTGGGGTCTTCTGGGTTCGTTGGGTTGGGGTGGTTTGGGTCGAGTTAGGTTAGGTTGGATGGGTTGGGTTGGTTGGGTTGGGTTTAATTGCGTTGGATGGTCCGGGGTCTTTTGGGTTGGTTGGTTGGTGATGGACACGTGGGCTGGTGGCAGACACCTTGGCTTGGTTTGGGTTCCGAATGGGGTTGTTGGTGGACATCTGGGCAGGCTTGGGGGGGTGGGGGAGAGCCCCTTCCCCTGTTATTCTGCCCCCTCCAAGCCCCCTGGCGCTGTCCCCCAGGAACACTTCGGCCACCGTTGAGGAGAACTGGTACGAGAACAAAGGTGGCACCTGGACGGCATCCGATGGCTTCGTCCTCAGCAACAGCAACGCCACCGACCCAGGTCGGGAGGGCTCGGGGGGGCAGCACTGGGGGGGGCGGTGGGACCACAGCTGCTCCCCCAGCCCCACCACTCACCCTATCGCCCCCCACCCATGTCCCCAACAGGAGGCAGCCTACGGAGCTTCACGGGCTCGCTGGAACGGGTCAACACCGATATCACGGTGGGTGCCCACCCAGCCCCCCCCCCCCCCCCCCATACTCAGCCTTCATCCCGCAGCCCCCCTGGACCCGTCTCACCTCCATCCCCTTCTCTTTTCTCTCCACCCCCCCGCAGATGCAGATCGCCAGACCCTCGCTGCGACCCCAGTTGTGACCCAGGTACTGTGAGATGTGGGGCAAGGGAATGTGGGGTGGGAACACACGGTGTGGGGCTGGGATGGGGGCAGGGGGATGTGGGGCAGAGCGCTGTGGGGCAGGGGGATGTGGGAACCAAGAATCTTCTCAATGATTCTCCTCCAAGGTCTTCGCTGGCCCCTCCTCACCTCATTGCCCACCAGGACCTCCAGGACCTTCTCAATGACACTGATTCCAAGGACTATGTTGCCTCCTCCTCACCTCGGTGCCCATCAGGACCTCCAGGACCTTCTCAACGATGCTGATTCCAAGGATAACGTTGCCTCCTGGTCACCTCAGTGCCCACCAGCACTTCCAGGGCCTTCTCAACGACGCTGATTCCAAGGTCATCGTTGGCTCCAGCTCACCACGATGCCCACGGGAGTAATCTGGGAAGAAGCAGATGGGATGGGGAACAATTTGGGAAGACTCAGCCAGGAGTCAACCTGGGGAGACCCAACTGGGGAGGCCCAACTATGACTGGAAATGCTCTTGTAAAACCCAACCATGGCTCAAAATGCTCTTGGAAGACCCAACCATGACTTGAAATGCACTTTGAAGAGCGAACCATGGCTCCAAATGCTCCTGGAAGACCCAGACATGGCTCAAAATGTTCTGGGAAGACCCAACCATGTTTGGAAGCAATCTGTAGGAACCTGGCAGAGCTGGAAGTGGCCCAGGACAGCCCAGCAGTGACTGGAAATGGGCTTGGCAGGACCCGGGCATGTTTTTTTGCTCAGCGAGGAGGAGGAAACACCTGTGTTTGCAGATCCTGGCAGTGGGGGACAAGACTCCCGGGCAGTGTCTGCCCATTCCACTTAGGGTTGGGCAATCCCAATAAAAATTCTGTGCATCCCAACAAAAATTCTGCTGCTGCCTCTGGCCGCACGCCAGCCGTGGTCACAAGGGATGTTGGGGCCGGGGTGGAAACTGGCCAACCACAGCCCCCTTGTGGCTGCAGCTGCTGGGGTCCATCTAGGTCCTTCTGGGGGGTCTCCACCAGTGCTGGGAGCCACCAGAACCCACAAATCCCCAGCTCCCGGTCCCAAATTTGGGTCAGATTCAACCCAAATCCCCCCAGCCCTACAGGTCTTAGAAGGTCCCCAAATGCCCCCAGCCCTACAGGTCCTGGCAGCTCCCTGGGCACCAGTAAAGCCTCATGGGAAGGTGACAGGGACAGGGGACGTTGGGGACGGGGGATATGGCAGATGGAGATGGGGGGCACCAGGGATGGGGGGACATCACTGATGGGGTTGGGAGACGAAAAGGATGTGGATGTGCTCCCAAATTGCCCCAAATGCCTCAAAAATGAACACAAATTGCCCCAAAGTGAACACAAAACACACCTAAATGTCCCCATATGTCCCCAAACAGTCCCCAAATGTCCCAAAATAGACCTGAAATGGCCCAAAAGTGGACCCCAAGACAGCCCCGGAATAGAAAAGCCCCAAAGTGCCCCAGAACGGCCCCAAAGCAGCCTGAACATTGGACCTGGAATTGACCTGAAAAAAAAAAACAACATCAAAATATTTCCAAATGGCTCCAAATGCCCCCATATCACAGAATCACAGAACCATCTTGGTTGGAAGAGACCTCCAAGATCACCGAGTCCAACCTCTGACCTAGCACTAACAAGTCCTCCACTAAACCGTATCACTGAGCTCTACATCTAAACGTCTTCTAAAGTCCTCCAGGGATGGTGACTCAGCCACTTCCCTGGGCAGCCCATCCCAATGCCTCACAACCC
Source organism: Anser brachyrhynchus (assembly GCF_964034855.1). Taxonomy (NCBI): domain Eukaryota; kingdom Metazoa; phylum Chordata; class Aves; order Anseriformes; family Anatidae; genus Anser; species Anser brachyrhynchus. The sequence continues at coordinate 154,626 of NC_137730.1, read as the reverse complement.
TCTCAGTAAAGAAGTTCTTCCTAATATCCAACCTAAACCTCCCCTGGCACAATTCCCCCTCGTCCTGTCACCAGGGACGTGGGAGAATAGACCTACCCCCGCCTCGCTACAGCCTCCTTTAAGGTAACTGTAGAGAGCGATAAGGTCACCCCTGAGCCTCCCTCCTCTTCTCCAGACTGAACAACCCCAGCTCCCTCAGCCGCTCCTCGTAAGCCTTGTTCTCCAGACCCCTCACCAGCCTCGTTGCCCTTCTCTGGACTCGCTCGAGCATCTCCATGTCCTTCCTTTAGCGAGGGGCCCAAAACTGAACACAGTACTCAAGGTGCGGAATCACCAGAGCTGAGCACAGGGGGACAATCACTTCCCTAGCCCTGCTGGCCACACTGCTTCTTAGGCAAGCCAGGATGCTGTTGGCCTTCTTGGCCACCTGAGCACACTGCGATGGTTGGAATCAAAATTAGAGGACCCAAAGACGGTTGGAAATGATCTTGGATGACCCAACGTCATTGGAATCGACCTTGGAGAACCCAACGATGGTTGGACACGACCTGGGAAGACCCCACGATGGCTGGAATCAACCTACCGCCCCCCAGTCCCAGCCCCCAGTCCCCAATTTGGGCAGCGATATCGGGGAGGGGGCCATCATGTTTGTCCCGAGTAATGGGGAGGGGACCGTCACGTTTGTCCCCACGGTCACGGTGCCCACGATTGGTCCGGGCATGGCCCGTCCCCCAACCACCACCCACCCCGGGGATGAGCAGCTCCTCCCCGCAGAGGGGCAAAGTTCCCCACTGCCACTCCTGCCTCAGGCATGGCTCCGCACTGGGATGCTGCTGGCAGCGCCACAGGTCTGGGGGGCAGCAAGATGGGGTCTTGCACCCGGGCCTTCCTCCTCCTCTTCTTCCTCCTCCTCTATGGGGATGCAACGGGTGAGTGGAGCCCGGGCAGGGGGCACCGAAACACAGCCATGGGGGCGGGAGGAGGTGGCCTCCCCTGGGGCATCTCCTTGGGGTGCGTTGGGGAGGCTGAGGGGGGAATCGACCTCCACGCCCTGAGGTGGCACTGTCCTCTCGGGGACAGGGACAGGACATTGGGGAGGGGGACAAGTTTGGGGAGGGTGACGGGGACACTGGGGACAGGGACAGGGACACTGGGGAGGGGAACGAGGACAAGGACAGGGATGGGGACACTCCACAGCCCCCCACTCCGCGCTGATGGCACTGATGAGGCCCAGTGGAATCCAGAAATCGGGCAGGGGAGGCCACAAATCGGGGCAGTGTAGACGACGAACTGGGGCGGTGGAGGCCAGAACTGTGGCATCGGAGGCCAGAACTGGGGCAGTGGAGGCAAAAATTGGGGCAGCTGAGGCCAGAACTGGGGAAGTTGAGGCCACAAATGGGGCACTGGAGGCCAGAATTGGGACAGCGGAGGCCATGAACTTGGGCAGAAGAGACCACAAATTGGGACAGCAGAGGCCACGTCCTCCCGTGCGGCCTCCGCCCCACCCAACCCACGAACGTGTGAACGGGAACAGGACAAGGGTCAGATGAAAGCGAAAGTGGGGGAGAGGCCGGGATGGGAACAGACACAGGCGAGGCCGGAGGGTACAAAGGGGAAAGGTGCGGGACGGGGCGGCCTCCACAGGGCGCTCAGTGACGTGGCCTCTACATCAAAAGGAAGCAGCACCACCACATAAGGGACCTATATAATTTCTGCAGCGACCTCCAGCACCACCCCAGAAACCTCCAGCACCTCCCCAAACACCTCCAGCATGTCTCCAGTGACCTCCAGCATCTCCCCAGACACCTTCAGCACCACCCCAGAGACCTCCAGCACTTCCCCAGTCACCTCCAGCATCTCCCGAGTGACCTCCAGCACCTCCTCAGACACCTCCAGCATCTCCACAGTGAACTCCAGCACCTACCCAGACACCTTCAGCATCTCCCCAGTGACCTCCACCATCTCCCCAGTGACGTCCAACACCTCCCCAGAAACCTCCAGCACCTCCCCAGACACCACCAGCATGTCTCCAGTGACCTCCAGCATCTCCCCAGACACCTTCAGCACCACCCCAGAGACCTCCAGCACTTCCCCAGTCACCTCCAGCATCTCCCCAGTGACCTCCAGCACCTCCTCAGACACCTCCAGCATCTCCCCAGTGACCTCCACCATCTCCCCAGTGACGTCCAACACCTCCCCAGACACCTCCAGCACCTCCCCAGACACCTCCAGCATGTCTCCAGTGACCTCCAGCTTCTCCCCAGACACCTTCAGCACCACCCCAGAGACCTCCAGCACTTCCCCAGTCACCTCCAGCATCTCCCGAGTGACCTCCAGCACCTCCTCAGACACCTCCAGCATCTACCCAGACACCTCCAGCACCTCTCCAGCCACCTCCGGCACCTCCCCAGACACCTCCAGCATATCTCCAGCGACCTCCACCATCTACCCAGACACATCCAGCACCACCCCAGAGACCTCCAGCACCTCCCCACTGACCTCTAGCACCTCAACAGTGACCTCTGGCACCTCCCCAGCCACCTCCAGCACCTCCCCAGCCACCTCCAGCACCTCTCCAGTGACCACCAGCATCTCTCCAGAAACCTCCAGCACCTCCCCAATGACCTCTAGCACCTCCCCAGTGACCTCCAGCACCTCCCCAGTGACCTCAGGCATCTCCCCAGACACCTCCAGCACCTCTCCAGCCACCTCCAGTACCTCCCCAGATGCCTCCAGCATCTCCCCAGCCACCTTCAGCTTCTCCCCAGACACCTTCAGCACCTCCCCAGTGACTACCAGCATCTCCCCAGAAACCTCCAGCACCAACCCAGACACCTCCAGCATATCTCCAGCGACCTCCAGCATCTACCCAGACACATCCAGCACCACCCCAGAGACCTCCAGCACCTCCCCACTGACCTCTAGCACCTCAACAGTGACCTCTGGCACCTCCCCAGCCACCTCCAGCACCTCCCCAGCCACCTCCAGCACCTCTCCAGTGACCACCAGCATCTCTCCAGAAACCTCCAGCACCTCCCCAGTGACCTCTAGCACCTCACCAGTGACCTCCAGCACCTCCCCAGTGACCTCAGGCACCTCCCCAGACACCTCCAGCACCTCTCCAGCCACCTCCAGTACCTCCCCAGATGCCTCCAGCATCTCCCCAGCCACCTTCAGCTTCTCCCCAGACACCTTCAGCACCTCCCCAGTGACTACCAGCATCTCCCCAGAAACCTTCACCACCAACCCAGACACCTCCAGCACCTCTCCAGTGACCTCCAGCACCTCTCCAGCCATCTCCAGCACCACCCCAGACACCTCCAGCACCTCCCAACTGACCTCTAGCATCTCCCCAGACACCTCCAGCACCTCCCCAGACACCTCCAGCACCTCTCCAGCCACCCCCAGCACCTCCACAGTGACCACCAGCAACTCCCCAGAAGCCTCCAGCACCACCCCAGACACCTCCAGCACCTCCCCAGTGACCTTCAACACCTCCCCAGAGACCTCCAGCACCTTCCCAGTGACCTCCAGCACCTCCCCGGAGACCTCCAAGAGCACCCCAGACACCTCCAGCACCTCGACAGAGACCTCCACCATCTCCCCAGTGACCTCCACCATCTACCCAGACACCTCCAGCACCTCCACAGTGAACTCCAGCATCTACCCAGACACCTCCAGCATCTCCCCAGTGACCTCCACCATCTCCCCAGTGACCTCCAACACCTCCCCAGAAACCTCCAGCACCTCCCCAGACACCACCAGCATGTCTCCAGTGACCTCCAGCATCTCCCCAGACACCTTCAGCACCACCCCAGAGACCTCCAGCACTTCCCCAGTCACCTCCAGCATCTCCCCAGTGACCTCCAGCACCTCCTCAGACACCTCCAGCATCTACCCAGACACTGCCAGTACCTCCCCAGACACCTCCAGCACCACCCCAGACACCTCCAGCATGTCTCCAGTGACCTCCAACACGTCCACAGAGACCTCCACCATCTCCCCAGTGACCTCCAGCACCTCCCCAGACACCTCCAGCACCTCTCCAGTGACCACAAGCATCTCTCCAGAAACCTCCAGCACCACCCCAGACACCTCCACCATCTCCCGAGTGACCACCAACATCACTCCAGCCACCTCCAGCACCTCCCCAGCCACCTCCAGCAACTCCCCAGACACCTTCAGCACCTCCCCAGTGACCTCCAGCACCTCCCCAGACACCTCCAGCACCTCCCCAGACACCTCCAACACCTCTCCAGCCACCTTCAGCACCTCCCCAGACACCTCCAGCATCTCTCCAGCCACCTTCAGCTTCTCCCCAGACACCTTCAGCACCTCCCCAGTGACCACCAGCACCTCCACAGAGACCTCCAGCATCTACCCAGACACCTCCAGCATCTCCCCAGTGACCTCCACCATCTCCCCAGAGACCTCCAGCACCTCCCCAGAAACCTCCAGCACCTCCCCAGACACCTCCAGCATGTCTCCAGTGACATCCACCATCTCCCCAGACACCTTCGGCACCACCCCAGAGACCTCCAGCACTTCCCCAGTCACCTCCAGCATCTCCCCAGTGACCTCCAGCACCTCATCAGACACCTCCAGTACGTCCCCAGACACCTCCAGCACCACCCCAGACACCTCCAGCACCTCCCCAGTGACCTCTAGCACCTCCCCAGTGACCTCCAGCACCTCCCCAGACACCTCCAGCACCTCTCCAGCCACCTCCAGCACCTCCACAGACACCTCCGGCATCTCTCCAGCCACGTCCAGCATCTCCCTAGGCACCTTCAGCTTCTCCCCAGACACGTTCAGCACCTCCCCAGTGACCTCCAGCATCTCCCCAGCCACCTTCAGCTTCTCCCCAGTGACCACCAGCATCTCCCCGGATACCTCCAGCACCACCCCAGACACCTCCACTATCTCCCCAGTGACCTCCAGCACCTCCCCAGAGACCCCCAGCACCTCCCCAGAGACCTCCACCATCTCCCCAGTGACCTCCAACACCTCCCCAGAAACCTCCAGCCCCTCTCCAGACACCTCCAGCATGTCTCCAGTGACCTCCAGCATCTCCCCAGACACCTCCAGCACCACCCCAGAGACCTCCACCACTTCCCGAGTCACCTCCAGCATCTACCCAGTGACCTCCAGCACCCCCTCAGAAACCTCCAGCATCTACCCAGACACCTCCAGTACCTCCCCAGACACCTCCAGCACCTCTCCAGTGACCACCACCATCTCTCCAGCCACCTCCAGCATCTCCCCAGCCACCTCCAGCAACTCCCCAGACACCTTCAGCACCTCCCCAGTGACCTCCAGCATCTCCCCAGACACCTCCAGCATCTACCCAGTGACCTCCAGCATCTCTCCAGCCACCTCCAGCACCTCCCCAGACACCTCCAGCATCTCCCCAGAAACCTCCATCACCTCTCCAGCCACCTCCAGCACCTCCCCACTGACCTCTATTACCTCCCCAGACACCTCCAGCATGTCTCCAGTGACCTCCAACACCTCCCCAGACACCTTCAGCACCACCCCAGAGACCTCCAGCACTTCCCCGGTCACCTCCAGCATTTCCCGAGTGACCTCCAGCACCTCCTCAGACACCTCCAGCATCTACCCAGACACCTCCAGTACCTCCCCAGACACCTCCAGCACCACCCCAGACACCTCCAGCACCTCCCCAGACACCTCCAGCACCTCTCCAGTGACCACCAGCATCTCTCCATCCACCTCCAGCATCTCCCCAGACACCTTCAGCACCTCCCCAGAAACCTCCAGCACCTCTCCATCCACCTCCAGCATCTCTCCAGAAACCTCCAGCAGCACCCCAGAAACCTCCAGCACCTCCCCACTGACCTCTAGCACCTCCCCAGTGACATCCAGCACCTCCCCAGACACCTCCAGCACCTCACCAGGCACCTCCATCACCTCCCCAGACACCTCCAGCATCTACCCAGTGACCTCCAGCATCTCTCCATCCACCTCCAGCATCTCCCCAGACACCTCCAGCACCTCCCCAGAAACCTCCATCACCCCTCCAGCCACCTCCAGCACCTCCCCAGAAACCTCCAGCACCTCCTCAGACACCTCCAGCATGTCTCCAGTGACCTCCAACACCTCCCCAGACACCCTCAGCACCACCCCAGAGACCTCCAGCACTTCCCCGGTCACCTCCAGCATCTCCCGAGTGACCTCCAGCACCTCCTCAGACACCTCCAGCATCTACCCAGACACCTCCAGTACATCCCCAGACACCTCCAGCACCTCCACAGACACCTCCAGCACCTCCCCAGACACCTCTAGGACCTCTCCAGTGACCACCAGCATCTCTCCATCCACCTCCAGCATCTCCCCAGACACCTTCAGCACCTCCCCAGAAAGCTCCAGCACCTCTCCAGCCACCTCCAGCAGCACCCCAGACACCTCCAGCACCTCCCCAGTGACCTCCAACACCTCCCCAGAAACCTCCAGCGCCTCCCCAGACACCTCCAGCATGTCTCCAGTGACCTCCAACACCTCCCCAGACACCTCCAGCATCTACCCAGACACCTCCAGTACCTCCCCAGACACCTCCAGCACCACCCCAGACACCTCCAGCACCTCCACAGACACCTCCATCACCTCTCCAGCCACCTCCAGCACCTCCCCAGAAACCTCCAGCACCTCCCCAGACACCTCCAGCATGTCTCCACAGACCTCCAACACCTCCCCAGACACCTTCAGCACCACCCCAGAGACCTCCAGCACTTCCCCAGTCACCTCCAGCATCTCCCGAGTGACCTCCAGCACCTCCTCAGACACCTCCAGCATCTCCCCAGACACCTCCAGCACCACCCCAGACACCTCCAGCACCTCCCCAGACACCTCCAGCACCTCCCCAGACACCTCCACCATCTCCCTAGTGACCTCCAGCATCTCTCCATCCACCTCCAGCATCTCCCCAGACACCTTCAGCACCTCCCCAGAAACCTCCAACGCCTCTCCAGCCACCTCCAGCACCTCCCCAGAGACCTCCAGCACCTCTCCAGCCACCTCCAGCACCTCCCCAGAGACCTCCAGCACCTCCACAGAGACCCCCAGCACCTCCCCAGACACCTCCAGCACCTCCCTAGACACCTCGAGCGTCTCCCCAGACACCTCCAGCTCCTCCCCAGGGACCTCCAACACCTCCCCAGGGACCTCCAACACCTCCTTGGACAGCTCCAGCATCTCCCCAGTGACCTCCAGCACCATCCCAGTGACCTCCAACACCTCCCCAGAGACCTCTAGCACCATCCCAGTGACCTCCAGCACCTCCCCAGAGACCTCCAATACTGGTCTAGTAAGCTCCAGCACCATCCTAGTGAGCTCCAGCACCGTCCCAGTGAGCTCGAGCACCAACCCAGTGAGCTCCAGCACCTTCCCAGTGACCTCAAGCAGCATCCCAGTGCCCTCTGACACCTCCCCAGTGATCTCCAGTACCATCCCAGTGACCACCAGCACCGTCCCAGTGACTTCCAGCACCTCCCCAGTGACCTCAAGCACTGTCCCAGTGACTTCCAGCACCTCCTCAGTGAGCTCCAGCACCTCCCCAGTGACCTCCAGCAGCATCCCAGTGACCTCCAGCACCTCCCCAGTGACTTCCAGCACCTCCCCAGTGATCTCCAGCACCTCCCCAGGGACCTCCAGCACTGTCCCAGTGACTTCCAGCACCTCCTCAGTGAGCTCCAGCACCTCCCCAGTGACCGCCAGCAGCATCCCAGTGACCTCCAGCACCTCCCCAGTGACTTCCAGCATCTCCCCAGGGAGCTCTAGCACCGTCCCAGTGACCTCCAGCACTATCCCAGGAACCACCAGTACAGCTCTAGTGACCCCCACCACCTCCCCAGTGACTGTCACCACCACCCCTGTAACCACCACCACCTCCCCAACAACCACAACCAGCACCATGACCACTACCACGACGACCACAATGACCACCACCACCCCAATGACCACAACCACCACCACTACCACCACCCCAACGACCACAACCACCAGCACTACCACCACCCCAACGACCACAACCACCAGCACTACCACCACCCCCACCACCCCAACAACCACCACCACCCGAGCGACCACCACTGTTCCTCCAGGTCAGCCTCCATATCCTTCCTGTCCTCTCTCCTCTTGCCCTCCTCCCTCCTCCGCCCCTCCTCCCAGGCCTCCATCGCTGCCCCTCGCCCCCGTCCTCCTCGGGCTCTCCTCTTGGGACCCCGATGCCTGGGTGCCCCCGGAGGCGCTCCCTGACCTCTGCTCTCCCCGCAGTGGTCTGCCAGAATGGAGGCTACTACGACGATATCAAGTGCGTCTGCCCCTCTGACTTCTACGGCCCTTTGTGCGAGTTCTTCAGCGACTCCATCACCACCGAGATCCGTAAGTTCGGCCTCCCCCCATCCCACGGCCTCCACCCTCCTTGACCTCCCCCCTGGCCAACAGCCTCTGCCCGGCCCCGGCCCCCCATGCTCACCCTCCTCCTGCCTCCCGCAGCCATCGAGGGGACGATCGTGGCCAACGTGGAGCTGGTGGTGACCGTCACCAACTTCAACTACACGGAGGAGCTGCAGGACCCCCGCTCGGAGGCCTACGAGAACTTTGAGAAGCAATTCCGGCAGGAGGTGAGGCCCAGGAGCACGAGGGGAAGCCGGGAGCGAGAGGGGAGACCAGGGTGCACAAGGGGAGTTTGGGAGCACAACAGGAGGCCGGGAGCGAGAGGGGAGGCCGGGAGCAAGAGGGGAGACCGGGAGCGAGAGGGGAGGCCGGGCCCTGTGAGGGGAGGCCGGGCCACATCGCAACCATCCTCATGGCGCCCCTTGCCCTGGCAGATGGCCAAGATCTACAGCTCCGTGCCCGGCTACGAGGGCGTGAAGATCCTCCGCATTGTGCCAGAGGCCTCCAGCAGGCGGGGAGCCCGGGTGCGCAGGGCCGGGGGAGCCTCCGCGTCCTCCCCCGTGGGCACCGGCCTCAACGTGGACCACGAGGTCATCTTCAGAACCACCGCCAGCCCCAACCTGACTGAGGAGTTCCAGAACAAGACGAAGGAGTTGGTGCAGAAGCTTCAGGAGACTGCCGAAAGCCAGGGCGACTGCGAGAATGACTCCTGTGGGTGTCCCGTCCTCCCCCCTCGCCCCCCGACCCCTCGGGGAGGCCCCAGAGAAGGGTCCCTGACAGCCTCTCTCTCCCCGCAGCCATCGTCTGCTTCAAGGTGCCACCCAGTCCCATCATCAAGAACATGACGGAGTCCACTTCATTTGACGGTGAGGTCTGGGTGGCCAGGGTGCCCCCACAGACCCCCCCATTCACCCCCTGAGCCCACTATGTACCCCACCAGCCCCTATACACCCCACCACCCCATCTGACCCTCCTTCCGTGCCCCCTCCTCAGCACTGTGCCAGCAGCGGGCGCCCATCGGCTACCAGGACTACTATTACGCGCAGAACATGAGCAACATCATCCGCTGCGTCACCAACTGCACGGCCAACACGCCCGGCACCATTGACTGCCACCATGGCGAGTGCCGGGTCACCCGCGCCGGGCCACAGTGCTTGTGAGTGCCACCACGCGTCCCTCTGTGCACACCCCCGCCCCCCTGGGAGCATCGGGCCTAACCCTTCTTTGTCCCTGCAGCTGCCGGGATGAATCGCTCTACTGGTACACGGGCACCCGGTGCTCCGGGCGTGTCAGCAAGGTGGCCACCGGGTTGGGGGTGGTGATCACGGTGCTGCTCGTCGCCTGCATCACCCTTGCTGTGCTGCTGGTGATACGGAAGAAGGGCAGGAAGAGGTAGAGGGGCAGGGGTTGTTGGGGTGGATTGGATTGGGTTGGTTGGGGTGATTGGGTTGAGGTGAGTTGGGTTGGGGTGGTTAGGTTTGGATGGGTTGGGTTGGTTAGGTTGGGTTTAGTAGGTCTGGGTTTAGTAGGGTTGAATGATTTGGGGTCTTCTGGGTTAGTTTGTTTGGGGTGGTTTGGGTTGAGTTGGGTTGAGTTGGGTTAGGTTGGTTGGGCTGGGTTGGTTGGGTTGGGTTTAATGGGTTGGATGGTCCGGGGTCTTTTGGGTTGGTTGGTTGGTGACGGACACGTGGGCTGGTGGCAAACACCTGGCCTTAGGTTGGGTTCCGAATGGGGTTGTTGGTGGACATCTGGGCAGGCTGGGGGTGGGGAGGCACAGCCCCCTCCTCTGTTCCTCTGCCCCCTGCGAGCCCCCTGGTGCTGTCCCCCAGGAACACTTCGGCCACCATTGAGGAGAGCTGGTACGAGAACGATGGCGGCACCTGGACGGCATCAGACGGCTTCGTCCTCAGCAACAGCAACGCCACCGACCCAGGTCGGGAAGGCTCCGGGGGGCGGCACTGGGGGGGGCGGTGGGTCCACAGCTGCTCCCCCAGCCCCACCACTCACCCTATCGCCCCCCACGCATGTCCCCAACAGGAGGCAGCCTACGGAGCTTCACGGCCTCACTGGAACGGGTGAACACTGACATCCCGGTGGGTGCTCCCCCAGACCCGTCCCCCCTCTTGCACTCCCCCCCCATCCCGCAGCCCCCCCAGACCCATCTCACCTCTGTTCCCTTCTCTTTTCTCTCCAACCCCCGCAGATGCAGATCGCCAGACCCTCGCTGCGACCCCAGTTGTGACCCAGGTATGTGGGGCAGGGGAATGTGGGGTGGGAACACAGGGTGTGGGGCTGGGATGGGGGCAGGGGGGTGTGGGGCAGAGCGCTGTGGGGGGGGGTGATGTGGGAACCAAGAATCTTCTCAATGATTCTCCTCCAAGGTCTTCGCTGGCCCCTCCTCACCTCATTGCCCACCAGGACCTCCAGCACCTTCTCAATGTCGCTGATTCCAAGGACAATGTTGCTTCCTCCTCACCTCGGTGCCCACCAGGACCTCCAGGACCTTCTCAACGATGCTGATTCCAAGGACAATGTTGCCTCCTGCTTACCTCAGTGCCCACCAGCACTTCCAGGACCTTCTCAACAATGCTGATTCCAAGGAAAACGTTGCCTCCTGCTGACCTTGGTGCCCACCAGAACTTCCAGTACCTTCTCAGCGACGCTGCTTCCAAGGTCATTCTTATCTCCTGCTCACCACGGTGCCCATGGGAGTAATCTGGGAAGAACCATATGGGCTGGGAACAATTTGGGAAGACTCGGCCAGGGGTCAAACTGGGGAGACCCAACTATGACTGGAAATGCTCTTGGAATCACCACCCAGCCATGACTCAAAATGCTCTTGGAAGACACAATCATGGCTGAAAATGCTCTTGGAAGACCCAACCATGGCTGGAAATGCTCTTTGAAGGCCCAACCACGGCTGGAAGCAATCTGTAGGAACCTGGCAGAGCTGGAAGCGGCCCAGGACAGCCCAGCAGTGACTGGAAATGGGCTTGGCAGGACCCGGGCATGTTTTTTTGCTCAGCGAGGAGGAGGAAACACCTGTGTTTGCAGATCCTGGCAGTGGGGGACAAGACTCCCGGGCAGTGTTTGCCCATCCCACTTAGGGTTGGGCAATCCCAATAAAAATTCTGTGCATCCCAACAAAAATTCTGCTGCTGCCTCCGGCCCCACGCCAGCCATGGACACAGGGGATGTTGGGTCCAGGGTGGGAACTGGCCAACCACGGTCCCCTTGGGGCTGCAGCTGCTGGGGTCCATCTAGGTCCTTCTGGGGGGTCTCCACCAGTGCTGGAAGCCACCAGAACCCACAAATTCCCAGCTCCCAGTCCCAAATTTAGGTCAGATTCACCCCAAATCCCCCCAGCCCTACAGGTCCTAGAAGGTCTCCAAATGCCCCCAGCCCTACAGGTCCTGGCAGCTCCCTGGGCACCAGTAAAGCCTCATGGGAAGGTGACAGGGACAGGGGACGTTGGGGATGGGAGACATGGTGGATGGAGATGGGGGGCACAAGGGATAGGGATGGACACCAAAGATGGGGGGGACACCAAAGATGGGGGGACACCAAAGATGGGGATGAGGGATGCCAGGGATGGGAATGTGGGACACCAGGGATGGGGGGACATCACTGATGGGGCTGGGAGATGAAAAGGATGTGGATGTGCTCCCAAATTGCCCCAAATGCCTCAAAAATGAACACAAATTGCCCCAAAGTGAACACAAAACACACCTAAATGTCCCCATATGTCCCCAAACAGTCCCCAAATGTCCCAAAATAGACCTGAAATGGCCTAAAAGTGGACCCCAAGACAGCCCCGGAATAGAAAAGCCCCAAAGTGCCCCAGAACGGCCCCAAAGCAGCCTGAACATTGGACCTAGAATTGACCTGAAAAAAAAAAAAACACCACCAAAATATCCCCAAATGGCTCCAAATGCCCCCATATCACAGAATCACAGAACCATCTTGGTTGGAAGAGACCTCCAAGATCACCGAGTCCAACCTCTGACCTAGCACTAACAAGTCCTCCACTAAACCGTATCACTGAGCTCTACATCTAAACGTCTTCTAAAGTCCTCCAGGGATGGCGACTCAGCCACTTCCCTGGGCAGCCCATTCCAATGCCTCACAACCCTCTCAGTAAAGAAGTTCTTCCTGATATCCCACCTAAACCTCCCCTGGTGCAACTTCAGCTCCTTCCCCCTCACCCTGTCACCAGGCACGTGGGAGAACAGACCAACCCCCACCTCGCTACAGCCTCCTTTAAGGTACCTGTAGAGAGCGGTAAGGTCGCCCCTGAGCCTCCTCTTCTCCAGGCTGAACAAGCCCAGCTCCCTCAGCTGCTCCTCGTAAGACTTGTTCTCCAGACCCCTCACCAGCCTTGTTGCCCTTCTCTGGACTCGCTCGAGCACCTCCATGTCCTTCTTGTAGCGAGGGGCCCAAAACTGAACACAGTACTCGAGGTGCAGCCTCACCAGAGCCGAGCACAGGGGGACAATCACTTCCCTAGCCCTGCTGGCCACACTGCTTCTTAGACAGGCCAGGATGCTGTTGGCCTTCTTGGCCACCTGAGCACACTGCAATGGTTGGAATCGAAATTAGAGGACCCAAAGACGGTTGGAAATGACCTTGGGGACCCAATGATGGTTGGATTCGATGTTGGGGGACACAAAGATGGTTGGACATGAACTTGGACCAGCCAATGATGATTGGAATCGACCTTGGAGAACCCAACGATGGTTGGACACCTCCTGGGAAGACCCCACGATGGCTGGAATCCATCTACCAGCCCCCAACCCCAGCCCCCAGGCCCCAAATTGGGTCAGATTCACCCCAAAAAGGAACAAACACCCCCTCCCCATGACACCGTGATACCCCCACGGTGGCGATACCGGGGAGGAGGCTGTCGTGGTTGTCCCCGATAATGGGGAGGGGACCGTCATGTTTGTCCCCACAGTCATGGTGCCCATGATTGGTCTGGGCATGGCCGCACCCCCCCCAAAACACCGCCTGCCCTGGGAACAAGCGGCTCCTCCCTGCAGAGGGGCAAAGTTCCCCACTGCCACTCCTGCCCCGGGCATGGCTCCGCACCGGGATGCTCCTGGTGGCACCGCAGGGCTGGGGGGCGCCAAGATGGGGTCTTGCACCCGGGCCTTCCTCCTCCTCTTCCTCCTCCTCCTCTACAGGGAAGTGGCAGGTGAGTGGAGCCCGGCCAAGGCGCAACGAAATGCAGATGTTGGGGGCAGGAGGGGGTGGCCTCCCCTGGGGCATCTCCTTGGGGTGTGCTGGGGAGGCTGAGGGGGGAATCGGCCTCCACGGCCTGAGGTGGCACCGTCCTGGTGGGGACAGGGATGGGACATTGAGGAGGGGGACAGGGACACTGGGGAGGGGGACGGGGACAAGGACAGGGATGGGGACACTCCACAGAGCCCATGCCCCACAGTGATGGCACTGATGAGTGCCAATGGAGGCCAAAATTGGGGCAGGGGAAGCCACAAATCGGGGCAGTGTAGATGATGAATTGGGGGCGGTGGAGGCCAGAACTGGGGCATCGGAGGCCAGAACTGGGGCAGTGGAGGCAAAAATTGGGGCAGTTGAAGCCAGGATTGGGGCACTGGAGGCCAGAACTGGGACAGGGGAGGACATGAGCTTGGGCAGAAGAGACCACAAATTGGGGCAGCAGAGGCCACGTCCTCCCGTGCGGCCTCCGCCCCACCCGTCCCACGGACGTGTGAACGGGAACAGGACAAGGGTCAGATGAAAGCGAAAGTGGGGGAGAGGGAGGTGGTGGTGGCGGCAGGGGGGGGGAAGGTCAAGGGAGAGGCCGGGGGGGAAAAGGGGAAAGCTGCGGGATGGGGCGGCCATCACGAGGTGCTGACGGCAGCCACCACACTTCTGACCTCACTGGCAGCTAAAACCCCGATCGGTCTTGGTGATGAAGTGACCACCACCACCGCCTCAGAGGCCACCAGTAGCACCTCAGTGCCCACCAGTACAGATCCAGTGACCACCAGCACCAACTCAGTGCCCACCAGTACAGCTCCAGTGACCACCAGCACCAACTCAGAGACCACCACCACCGCCTCAGAGGCCACCAGTAGCACCTCAGTGCCCACCAGTACAGCTCCAGTGACCACCAGCATTGCCTTGGTGCCCACCACCGCCTCAGAGACCACCAATAGCACCTCAGTGCCCACCAGTACAGATCCAGTGACCACCAGCACCAACTCAGTGCCCACCAGTAGCACCTCAGTGCCCACCAGTACAGATCCAGTGACCACCAGCACCAACTCAGAGACCACCAGTAGCACCTCAGTGCCCACCAGTACAGCTCCAGTGACCACCAGCATCGCCTCAGTGCCCACCAGTACAGCTCCAGTGACCACCAGCATCGCCTCAGTGCCCACCACTGCCTCAGAGAACACCGGTACCACCTCAGACACCACCAGTACAGTTCCAGTGACCACCAGCACCGCCTCAGTGACCACCAACAGCGCCTCAGAAACCACCAGTAGCACCTCAGTGCCCACCAGTACAGATCCAGTGACCACTAGCACCGCCTCAGTGCCCACCACGGCCTCAGAGACCACCAGTAGCACCTCAGTGCCCACCAGTACAGATCCAGTGACCACCAGCACCAACTCAGAGACCACCAGTAGCACCTCAGTGCCCACCAGTACATATCCAGTGACCACCAGCACCACCTCAGAGACCACCAGTAGCACCTCAGTGCCCACCAGTACAGCTCCAGTGACCACCAGTACCACCTCAGTGCCCACCAGTACAGCTCCAGTGACCACCAGCTCCAACTCAGAGACCACCACCACTGCCTCAGAGACCACCAGTACCACCTCAGTGCCCACCAGTACAGCTCCAGTGACCACCAGTAACACCTCAGTGCCCACCAGTACAGCTCCAGTGACCACCAGCACCAACTCAGAGACCACCAGCACCGCCTCAGAGACCACCAGTAGCACCTCAGTGCCCACCAGTACAGCTCCAGTGACCACCAGCACCAACTCAGTGCCCACCACCGCCTCAGAGACCATCAGTAGCACCTCAGAGCCCACCAGTACAGCTCCAGTGACCACCAGCACCAACTCAGAGACCACCAGTAGCACCTCAGTGCCCACCAGTACAGCTCCAGTGACCACCAGCACCGCCTCAGTGCCCACCACTGCCTCAGAGACCACCAGTACCACCTCAGTGCCCACCAGTACAGATCCAGTGACCACCAGCACCGCCTCAGTGCCCACCACCAGCGCCTCAGAGACCACCAGTAGCACCTCAGTGCCCACCAGTACAGCTCCAGTGACCACCAGCACCGCCTCAGTGCCCACCACCGCCTCAGAGACCACCAGTACCACCTCAGTGCCCACCAGTACAGATCCAGTGAACACCAACACCACCTCAGAGACCACCAGTAGCACCTCAGTGCCCACCAGTACAGATCCAGTGACCACCAGCACCACCTCAGAGACCACCAGTAGCACCTCAGTGCCCACCAGTACAGCTCCAGTGACCACTAGCACCGCCTCAGTGCCCACCAGCACCACCTGGGTGCCCACCAGTACAGCTCCAGTGATCTCCAGCACGGCCTCAGAGACCACCAGTAGCACCTCAGTGCCCACCAGTACAGCTCCAGTGACCACCAACACCACCCCGGTGGACACCAGTACAGCTTCAGTGACCAGGAGCACTGCCTTGGTGCCCACCAGTACAGCTCCAGTGACCACCAGCATTGCCTTGGTGCCCACCAGTACAGCTCCAGACACCACCAGCACCGTCCCAGTGCCCACCAGTACAGCTCCAGTGATCTCCAGCACCGCCTCAGTGCCCACCACCGCCTCAGAGACGACCAGTAGCACCTCAGTGCCCACCAGTACAGATCCAGTGACCATCACTACTGCCTCAGAGACCACCAGTAGCACCTCAGTGCCCACCAGTACAGCTCCAGTGACCACCAGCACAGCCTCAGTGGCGACCAACACTGCCTCAGAGACCACCAGTAGCACCTCAGTGCCCACCAGTACAGCTCCAGTGACCACCAGCACCAACTCAGAGACCACCACCACCGACTCAGAGACCACCAGTAGCACCTCAGTGCCCACCAGTACAGCTCCAGTGACAACCAGCACCGCCTCAGTGCCCACCACCGCCTCAGAGACCACCAGTAGCACCTCAGTGCCCACCAGTACAGATCCAGTGACCACCAGCACCAACTCAGAGACCACCAGTAGCACCTCAGTGCCCACCAGTACAGCTCCAGTGACCACCAGCACCGCCTCAGAGACCACCAGTAGCACCTCAGTGCCCACCAGTACAGCTCCCGTGAACACCAGCACCACCTCAGAGACCACCAGTAGCACCTCAGTGCCCACCAGTACAGCTCCAGTGACCACCAGCACCGCCTCAGTGCCCACCACCGCCTCAGAGACCACCAGTACCACCTCAGTGCCCACCAGTACAGATCCAGTGACCACCAGCATCGCCTCAGTGCCCACCACCAGCGCCTCAGAGACCACCAGTAGCACCTCAGTGCCCACCAGTACAGCTCCAGTGACCACCAGCACCAACTCAGTGCCCACCACCGCCTCAGAGACCACCAGTACCACCTCAGTGCCCACCAGTACAGATCCAGTGAACACCAACACCACCTCAGAGACCACCAGTACCACCTCAGTGCCCACCAGTACAGCTCCAGTGACCACCAGCACCGCCTCAGAGACCACCAGTAGCACCTCAGTGCCCAGCAGTACACATCCAGTGACCACCAGTAGCACCTCAGTGCCCACCAGTACAGCTCCAGTGACCACCAGCACCGCCTCAGTGCCCACCAGCACCGCCTCAGTGCCCACCAGTACAGCTCCAGTGGCCACCAACACAGCCTCAGAGACCAGCAGTAGCACCTCAGTGCCCACCAGTACAGAGCCAGTTACCATCAGCACCGCCTCAGTGCCCACCACGGCCTCAGAGACCACCAGTACCACCTCAGTGCCCACCAGTACAGCTCCCGTGACCACCAGCACCGTCTCAGTGCCCACCACCAGCGCCTCAGAGACCACCAGTAGCACCTCAGTTCCCACCAGTACAGATCCAGTGACTACCAGCACCACCTCAGAGACCACCACTAGCACCTCATTGCCCACCAGTACAGATCCAGTGACCACCAGTACCGCCTCAGAGAGCACCAGTAGAACCTCAGTGCCCACCAGTACAGCTCCAGTGACCACCAGCACCAACTCAGAGACCACCAGTAGCACCTCAGTGCCCACCAGTACAGCTCCAGTGACCACCAGCACCACCTCAGTGCCCACGACCGCCTCAGAGACCACCAGCACCGCCTCAGTTCCAACCAGTACAGCTCCAGTGACCACCAACACAGCCTCAGAGACCACCAGTACCGCCTCAGTTCCAACCAGTACAGCTCCAGTGACCACCAACACAGCCTCAGAGACCACCAGTAGCACCTCAGTGCCCACCAGAACAGCTCCAGTGACCACCAGCACCGCCTCAGTGCCCACGACCGCCTCAGAGACCACCAGTAGCACCTCAGTGCCCACCAGTACAGATCCAGTGACCACCAGCACCACCTCAGAGACCACCAGTAGCACCTCAGTGCCCACCAGTACAGCTCCAGTGACCACCAGCACCGCCTCAGTGCCCACCACCACTGCCTCAGAGACCATCAGTACCTCCTCAGTGCCCACCAGTACAGCTCCAGTGACCACCAGCACCGCCTCAGTGCCCACCACCACCGCCTCAGAGACCACCAGTAGCTCCTCAGTGCCCACCAGTACACATCCAGTGACCACCAGCACCGCCTCAGTGCCCACCACCGCCTCAGAGACCACCAGTAGCACCTTAGTGCCCACCAGTACAGATCCAGAGACCACCAGCACCACCTCAGTGCCCACCAGCACAGCTCCAGTGACCACCAGCACCAACTCAGAGACCACCACCACCGCCTCAGAGACCACCAGTAGTACCTCAGTGCCCACCAGTACAGCTCCAGTGACCACCAGCACCAACTCAGTGCCCACCACCGCCTCAGAGACCATCAGTAGCACGTCAGTGCCAACCAGTACAGCTCCAGTGACCACCAGCACCACCTCAGTGCCCACCACCGCCTCAGAGACCACCAGTACCAACTCAGTGCCCACCAGTACAGATCCAGTGAACACCAACACCACCTCAGAGACCAGCAGTAGCACCTCAGTGCCCACCAGTACAGCTCCAGTGACCACCAGCACCAACTCAGAGACCACCAGTAGCACCTCAGTGCCAACCAGTACAGCTCCAGTGACCACCACCACCGCCTCAGAGAACACCAGTAGCACCTCAGTGCCCAGCAGTACACATCCAGTGACCACCAGTAGCACCTCAGTGCCCACCAGCACAGCTCCAGTGACCACGAGCACCACCTCAGTGACCACCAATGCCGCCTCAGAGACCACCAGTAGCACCTCAGTGCCCACCAGTACAGCTCCAGTGACCACCAGCACAGCCTCAGTGCCCACCAGCACCGCCTCAGTGCCCACCAGTACAGCTCCAGTGGCCACCAACACAGCCTCAGAGACCAGAAGTAGCACCTCAGTGCCCACCAGTACAGAGCCAGTTACCACCAGCACAGCCTCAGTGCCCACCACGGCCTCAGAGACCACCAGCACCACCTCAGTGCCCACCAGTACAGCTCCAGTGACCACCAGCACCAACTCAGAGACCACCAGCACCGCCTCAGAGACCACCAGTAGCACCTCAGTGCCCACCAGTACAGCTCCAGTGACCACCAGCACCAACTCAGTGCCCACCACCGCCTCAGAGACCACCAGTAGCACCTCAGAGCCCACCAGTACACCTCCAGTGACCACCAGCACCACCTCAGAGACCACCAGTACCACCTCAGTGCCCACCAGTACAGATCCAGTGACCACCAGCACCGCCTCAGTGCCCACCACCAGCGCCTCAGAGACCACCAGTAGCACCTCAGTGCCCACCAGTACAGCTCCAGTGACCACCAGCACCGCCTCAGAGACCACCAGTAGCACCTCAGTGCCCACCAGTACAGCTCCAGTGACCACCAGCACCAACTCAGAGACCACCAGTAGCACCTCAGTGCCCACCAGTACAGCTCCAGTGACCACCAGTAGCACCTCAGTGCCCACCAGCACAGCTCCAGTGACCACCAGCACCACCTCAGTGACCACCAATTCCGCCTCAGAGACCACCAGTAACACCTCAGTGCCCACCAGTACAGCTCCAGTGACCACCAGCACCGCCTCAGTGCCCACCAGCACCACCTGGGTGCCCACCAGTACAGCTCCAGTGATCTCCAGCACGGCCTCAGAGACCACCAGTAGCACCTCAGTGCCCACCAGTACAGCTCCAGTGACCACCAACACCACCCCGGTGCCCACCAGTACAGCTTCAGTGACCAGGAGCACTGCCTTGGTGCCCTCCAGTACAGCTCCAGTGACCACCAGCATTGCCTTGGTGCCCACCAGTACAGCTCCAGACACCACCAGCACCGTCCCAGTGCCCACGAGTACAGCTCCAGTGACCACCAGCACCCCCTCAGTGCCCACCAGTACAGCTCCAGTGACCACCATTACACCTGCAGTGACTACCAGCACCACCATCGTGACCACAAGTACCGCCGCAGTAACCACCACTACATCCCCAGTGACCACCAGCACAGCTCCAGTGCCCACCACCACCGCCTCAGTGGCCACCAGTACAGCTCCAGTGACCACCAGTACAGCTCCAGTGACCAGCAGTACAGCTCCAGTGACCAGCAGTACAGCCCCAGTGACCACCAGAACCAACCCATTGCCCACCAGTACAGCTCCAGTGACCACCAGCACTGCCCCAGTGACCACCAGAACCAACCCAGTGACCACCAGTACAGCTCCAGTGACCACCAGCACTGCCCCAGTGACCACCAGTACAGCTCCGGTGACAACAAACACAGCTCCAGTGACCACCAGCACTGTCCCAGTGACCACAACCACCACCATAACCACTATCATGACGACAACCACCACCACCCCAAAGACCACTACCACGACCACCACTACTGCAACCACCACCACCCCCACCCCCAGCACCCCAACAACCACCACCACCAGAACGACCACCACGGTTCCTCCAGGTCAGCCTCTACATCCCTCCTGTCCTCCCTCCTCTCAGCCCCCTCCCTCCTCCACTCCACCTCCCAGGCCTCCATTGTTGACCCTCACCCCTGTCTTCCCTGGGGTCTCCTCACGGGACCCCCCCCCACCCCTGGCTGCCCCCTGACCTCCGCTCTCCCCGCAGTGGTCTGCCAGAACGGAGGCACCTACGACTCCATCAAGTGCCTCTGCCTCCCCGACTTCTACGGCCCCTTGTGCGAGTTCTTCAGTGACTCCATCACCACCGAGATCCGTAAGTGCGGCCTCCCCCCAGCCCACGGCCTCCGCCTGGCCTGCAACCTCCGCCCGGCCCTGGCCCCCCGCACTCAGCCCCCTCCTGCCTCTCGCAGCCATCGAGGGGACGATCGTGGCCAATGTGGAGCTGGTGGTGACCGTCACCAACTTCGACTACACGGAGGAGCTGCAGAACCCCCGCTCGGAGGCCTATGAGAACTTTGAGAAGCAATTCCGGCAGGAGGTGAGGCCCAGGAGCAAGAGGGGTGGTTGGGCCCTGTGAGGAGAGGCTGGGAACCCGAGGGGAGGCTGGGAGCTGAAGGGGAGACCAGGGTGCGCAAGGGGAATTTGGGAGCACAACAGGAGACCGGGAGTGAGAGGGGAGGCTGGGAGCGAGAGGGGAGGCCGGGCCCTGTGACGGGAGGCTGGGCCCCGTGACGGGAGGCTGGGCCATACCGGACCCATCCTCACGGCACCCGTCGCCCTGGCAGATGGCCAAGATCTACAGCTCCGTGCCTGGCTACGAGGGCGTGAAGATCCTCCGCATTGTGCCGGCAGCCTCCAGCAGGCGGGGAGCCCGGGTGCGCAGGGCTGGGGGAGCCTCCGCATCCTCCCCCGTGGGCAGCGGCCTCAACGTGGACCACGAGGTCATCTTCAGAACCACCGCCAGCCCCAACCTGACTGAGGAGTTCCAGAACAAGACGAAGGAGTTGGTGCAGAAGCTTCAGGAGACTGCCGAAAGCCAGGGCGACTGCGAGAATGACTCCTGTGGGTGTCCCGTCCTCCCCCCTCACCGCCCGACCCCTCGGGGAGGCCCCAGAGAAGGGTCCCTGACAGCCTCTCTCTCCCCGCAGCCATCGTCTGCTTCAAGGTGCCACCCAGTCCCATCATCAAGAACATGACGGAGTCCACTTCATTTGACGGTGAGGCCTGGGTGCCTGGGGTGACCCCCATGGACCCTGTATGCATCCCCTGAGCCCCCTATGCACCCCACCAACCCCTACGCACCCCACCACCCCATTTGACCCCCCTCCCGTGCACCCTCCTCAGCACTGTGCCAGCAGCGGGCGCCCGTTGGCTACCAGGACTACTACTACGCGCAGAACACGAGCAGCACCATCCGCTGCATCACCAACTGCACGGCCAACACGCCCGGCACCATGGACTGCCACCATGGCGAGTGCCGCATCATCCGCACCGGGCCACAGTGCTTGTGAGTGCCACCACGCGTCCCCCTGCATGCCCCCCGGCCCCCTGGAACCACCGGCCTGACCTTTGTTTGTCCCTGCAGCTGCCAGGATGAATCGCTCTACTGGTACACGGGCACCCAGTGCTCCGGGCGCGTCAGCAAGGTGGCCACCGGGTTGGGGGTGGTGGTCACGGTGCTGCTCGTCGCCTGCATCACCCTTGCTGTGCTGCTGGTGATACGGAAGAAGGGCAGGAAGAGGTAGAGGGGCAGGGGTTGTTGGGGTGGATTGGATTGAGTTGGTTGGGTTGGTTGGGTTGAGGTGAGTTGGGTTGGGGTGTTTTGGTTTGGATGGGTTGGGGTGGTTAGATTGGGTTTAGTAGTGTTGGGTTTAGTAGGGTTGAATGTTTTGGGGTCTTCTGGGTTGGTTGGGTTGGGGTCTTCTGGGTCGAGTTGGGTTAGGTTGGATGGGTTGGGTTGGTTGGGTTGGGTTTAATTGCATTGGATGGTCCGGGGTCTTTTGGGTTGGTTGGTTGGTGACGGACACGTGGGCTGGTGGCAAACACCTGGCCTTGGTTTGGGTTCAGAATGGGGTTGTTGGTGGACATCTGGGCAGGCTTGGGGGGGGGGGCGGACAGCCCCCTCCTCTGTTCCTTCTGCCCCCTGCGAGCCCCCTGGCGCTGTCCCCCAGGAATGCTTCGGCCACCGTTGAGGAGAGCTGGTACGAGAACGAAGGTGGCACCTGGACGGCATCCGATGGCTTCGTCCTCAGCAACAGCAACGCCACCGACCCAGGTCGGGAGGGCTCCGGGGGGCAGCACTGGGGGGGGCGGTGGGACCACAGCTGCTCCCCCAGCCCCACCGCTCACCCCATCGCCCCCCACCCATGTCCCCAACAGGCGGCAGCCTACGGAGCTTCACGGCCTCGCTGGAACGGGTGAACACCGACATCCCGGTGGGCGCCCCCAAGACACATCCCCCGCCCTGCACCCACTCTCCACCCCTCAGCCCACCCGGACCCATCTCACCTCTGTCCCCTTCTCCTTTCTCTCCACCACCCCAGATGCAGATCGCCAGACCCTCACTGAGGCCCCAGTTGTGACCCAGGTACTGAGAGATGTGGGGCAGGGGAATGTGGGGTGGGAACAAAGGGTGTGGGGCTGGGATGGGGGCAGGGGGATGTGGGGCAGAGCGCTGTGGGTCGGGGGGATGTGGAAGCCAAGAATCTTCTCAATGATTCTCCTCCAAGGTCTTCGCTGGCTCCTCCTCACCTCATTGCTGACCAGCACTTCCAGAACCTTCTCAACGATGTTGATTCCAAGGACGATGTTGCCTCCTCCTCACCTCGGTGCCCACCAGCACTTCCAGGACCTGATCAACGATGCTGATTCCAAGGACAATGTTGCCTCCAGCTCACCACGGTGCCCTCGGAAGTAAACTGGGAAGAAGCAGATGTGGCTGGGAACAATTTGGGAAGTCTCGGCCAGGAGTCAACCTGGGGAGACCCAACTGGGAGACACAACCATGGCTGGAAATGCTCTTGGAAGACACAATCATGACTTGAAATGCACTTTGAAGAGCAAACCATGGCTCCAAATGCTTCTGGAAGACCCAACCACGGCTGGAAATGCTCTGGGAAGACCCAACCATATTTGGAAGCAATCTGCAGGACCTTGGCAGAGCTGGAAGTGGCCCAGGACAGCCCAGCAGTGACTGGAAATGGGCTTGGCAGGACCTGGGTGCGTTTGTTTGTTCAGCGAGGAGGAGGAAAGACCTGTGTTTGCAGATCCTGGCAGTGGGGGACAGGACTCCCGGCCAGCGCCTGCCCATCCCACTTATGGATGGGCAATCCCAATAAAAATTCTGTGCATCCCAACAAAAATTCTGCTGCTGCCACTGGCCCCACGCCAGCCATGGTCACAGGGGACGTCGGGGCCATGGTGGGAACTGCCCAACTGCGGCCCCCTTGGGGCTGCAGCTGCTGGGGTCCATCTGGGTCCTTCTGGGGGGTCTCCACCAGTGGTGGGGGCAACCAGAACCCACAAATCCCCAGCCCCAGGTCTCAAATTTGAGTCAGATTTGCCCCAGATCCCCCCAGCCCTACAGGTCCTGGCAGCTCCCTGGGCTTTGGCACCAGCAAATGGGAGATGTTGGGGACAGAGGATATGGTGGATGGAGATGGGGGGCACCAGGGATGGGGATGGAGATGGGGGACATCAGGAATGGGGGGACATCACTGATGGGGTTGGGGGACACCAGGGACATGGATGTGCTCCCAAATTGCCCGAAATGCCTCAAAAATGGACACCAATTGCCCCAAAGTGGCCACAAAACACTCCTAAATGTCCCCAAATCTCCCCAAACAGCCCCCAAATGCCCCAAACCGGACCGGAAATGGCCTGAAAGTGGACCCCTAGACAGCCCTGGAACAGAAAAGCCCCAAAGTGCCCCAGAATGGCTCCAAAGCAGCCTGAAAGTTGGACCTGGAATTGACCTGAAAAAAAAAAAAAAACACAAAATATCCACAAATGGCTCCAAATGGCCCTATATGGACTCAAATGCCCCAAATGGCCCCAAATTGGACCTGGAATGGATCTGGAATAACCCAAAATGCCCCTGAACAGCCTCAGATACCTCAAACACCCCCAAACTGGACCTGAAATCCACCCAAATGGCCCCAAAACTGGACCTGAAGCCCCAAAGACCCCCAGATGTACCCGAACAGCTGAAAATGTCCCCTACGATGGCCCCAAAACACCCCAGTATGTCCATAGTTGTGCCTATCACCCAGAGGTGCCAGCCTGATGGTGACGCCCTGTCCTGTATCTCCTTTGTCCCTTGTGCTGGGAAGGGGGGGGGGGGGGGGGGGGTGGAGGGGCACAGGGTTGGGGAAGGGGTCAACCCCCCCCACTACCTCCCATGCCTCCCTGCCCCCCCCCCCCCCCCCCCCCAGCACCGTGGGGTGCTGTGGACAGGGGTTGGGTGGCGGCACCCATGGGGGCGCCCTTTGGCAGGGGATGGTGGCACCGTGTCCTTGTCCCCATGGTTCCCACGGGGAGGGGTGGAGGGAACACGCAGGGCTTGTGTGCCAGCACGGGGGGGGGGGCCCCCTTTTTCCGCACCGCCGCCCTGTGCTAAAATTAGCACTGGTGTCGCCTCGGTGTCACCCGTGACACCCTTAGGTGGCATTGACGTCAGCGGCTGAGGCGTGGGTGGGGGCAAAGTCCAGGAGGCTCTGAAACTGCCCCATAAGGGCCGGGGGGGTCGGGGGGGGAAGGGGAGAAATGGCCTCGGTCTCCCTGTGTGTGTGTGGGGGGGGGGCACACAATGGGACATGATGGGACGTGAGGAAGGGGTCCCTGGGGGGGTGTTCCCCAATGGGGGGGGGGGGTGGTGGTGTCCCAGGTGGGTGCTGTCTTGGGGGTGAGGGTCCCATGGGAAACAAGGATGGGGAGGGGGCTATGGGGGGGGGGGGTGTCATGGCTGGGGGGCGTCCCATGGGGGTCTTGAGGAGGGGTCCCCACAAGATCTCCCCCCCACCCCCCCACAATTCACAGGGCATGTTTTCTGCACTGTAATGTCCCAAATGACCCCAAATCCCATTTTTTTTTATTTTTTACTTTTTTTAAATTTTTTTTTTAATGGGGAACGTACCACCTTGAAATGCTGAGGTTGGGGGCACTTTTCCAGGGACCCCTACCCCCGCTCCACCCCCCCATACTCTCTCCCCCTTTTCCCCAAGGAATGCATGTTGGGAGCATCCCAGTACAAATGAGTACAAACCAGTGCCACCAGTGACTTGGTAGTTATTTATTTGAATTGGAGGGGGTCCAGCCCTACGCATGAGGGAGAGGGCGTCCTGGCCCTTAAAGGGAACTGGGGGGGGGGGGGGGAGAGGGCACCCCGGAAATGACATCATGGCCCCCCCCCAAGTGAGGTCATCACCAGGAGAGCAGGGCCAGGACCTGTTTGTGCAATCAGAGGTGGGGGCCAAATGAAGTGCTACAGGAAAGGTGGGGGTCGTGACCTTAAAAGGGAGGGCCACGACCCCCAACTTGAGGTCATGACCCCCCCCCCACAAAAGCAGGGGGGGGTATCCCACAGTGCTGTGCGGGTCCTGGGGTGGGGGGGGCAGCCTCCTGGTGTCCCCCCCCCTCCCTGCTCAGAGCTGCGTGGCGATCCTCTCTGGCCTCTGCATTTGGACCTGAAGGGGGGTATTTTTTTGGGGGGGGGGGGGAGGGGTCCCATGGTGAAGCTGTGAGTGGGGACGGGGGGGGGGGGGGGGGTGTCGCGTTCCCTCCCCTCACATGTCCCTCCACCTGTGACCCCCCCCCCCCCCCTTTCCCACCCCCCCCCGGGGGGGGTGGGGGGACCCACTTGTACCGAGGCGTCCACGGACTTCAGGTCAACACATATTGTATAATGGGCACCTGTAGGGCAATGGAGCTCCATGGGGGTGCTCTGGGTGGGGGGGTCCCTCCCACCCCTCCCCCCCCCTCCCCCCCTTCACCCCATTGTACCTTCATTTTGGATGACGAAGCGCCCTGGGCAGGCTCCAGTTTTCGTTCACTTCCTCATAACAGTGCTCCTTGTCCTTGCTCAGGTCACTGGAACTGGAACGGGATGGGATGCTGTGGGGCTGTGACACTGGGGGGGGGGGAATGGCAGGAGGCCCCGGGGGGGCCAGGAGGCACTGGGGGGGCCAAGCCTCGACCCATTGGGGCCACCAGAGGTAGTGGCCAAGCAGCATGGATGGGTGTGCTTGAGGACCTCCACGGATGGAGACTCTACAACTAGAGACTCCATGGGTGGAGGACGTCCATAGGTGGAAGGTCTACTACGGACAGAGGATCTCAACCACCGCCTGGGCTCTCCCGTCCATCCACCTCTCCCCCACCCCACCACCCACCCACCCATCAGCCCTTCCTCCAGGTCCCTTCTCGTGCCCACCACCTCCTCCCCCCCATGCCGCAGGATCCCCCCACCTCTCAGATGACTTTGGCCTCTTAGCCCTGAAGAGGAAGATGGCGAGGACGAGGATGACCAAGAACAAGGCCGCCACGGCCACGCTCAGGCCCACGGTCATCTTGCTGACCCGGCTCTTGCACCGATCATCCTGGTACCAGTAGAGGTTGGTCTCGTGGCAGCTGGGGGGAAGAGCATGGTGTTGGTGAGGCCAAGACACCCTGGCAGGGCCTGCGGGCTGCAGGTAGTCCCCTCCATGGCCACCATGGCATCTCTGCAGCCCTTACAAGCACTGGGGGCCGCTCAGGGTGAGCTGGCACTGCCCCTCATTGCAGTCAATGAAACCGGCGGTGTTGGCCGAGCAGTTGGACACGCAGCTGAGGCCGCTTTTGGTGGTGTTGGGGTAGTAGAAGTCCTCGAAGCCCTTGGGTGCGACCTGGCGGCAAAATGCTGCGGAGGGGGATGGGGGTTGGCCAGGGGGAGATGCCCCTGGACCCCCACCCATGGTTTACCGCAAACAACCCACCCCACGGGCTCACCCATTGCATTGAACTCAAACGAGGGTTGGGTGATTGTCACTTCGGAGGCGTTGAAGCAGAAGCTGCCTGGGAAGGAGAGGGACAGGCTGCTTGGAAGAGCCCCCGGGCCTCAGGGGTCCTCAGGGCCACAACCCTGTCCCTGGAGGCCCCAACTCTGCCCCAGGCCTAGGCCCGAATGGATCCCCAGGGCCTCAACCATGTCCAGGAGTCCCCAACCCTGTCAAAAGGGCCCTAAGCCTGTCCCCAGAGGCCAAAACCTCATCCCCAAGGCCTAGGCCCGAACGGTTCCCCAGGGCCCCAACCCTATCCTCAGAACACTTCAACCATGCCCCCAAGGCCTAGGCCCAAAGGGGTGCCAAGGGTCCCAACCCCGTCATGGAGGGCCCCAACCCTGTCTCTGGGGGGTCCCAACCCCATCATGGAGGACCCAACCACTTCATGGAGGACCCAGGCCTGTCCCTGGGGGGTAGAAGCTCACTGTTGTTAGTGCAGTTTTCCTGATGGGCTGCTGCTTGGACAATCTCCTCCTTCACATTCTTGGTGACGTTATTGATCTTCTCGGTGGTATCGGTGGTCACCAGCAGAGCGACGATGATGGCGTGATCCACCACGATGCTGCCCGGCCTGAGGGGACACCCCAATGCCCATTGGTGTAGCCTCAAAACCAGTTGGAGCACCCCAATATCCCCTCATCATTGACCAGCATGAGGCCAGTTGGGGCACCTCAATAGCAATCGGAGCAGCCCAATGCCCACTGGAGCACCCCAGTGGCAGTTAGAGCACCCTGAAACCCTCTCCCAGAGGCCAGCAGCCCAACACTCACAACAGACTCAGGATCTTGATGCCCTGGTAGCCTTCAATGTTGCGGTAGAAGATGTCCATCTGGAAGAGAAGGAGGCTGCAGGCCGGGTATCGGGGCCCCGTTCCTTCCCCACCTTGGGGTCCCCCCAAAACAAGCACACCCCTAACAAGGACGGAGAAGACCCCATGGGGGAATGAGCAGCGTCCCACCTGCTGGGTGAACCTTTGGACGAAGTTCTGGTAGGCAGTAGAGCTTTCGTTTCGGAGGTCCTCGGAGAACTCCTGGTTGGTGACCCGCAGCTCCACGCTCACAGACACGTTGGTCTCTTTGGGGGAAGGCAGGAGATGAGACTCAGGAACAGGAGAAGACAACCCCAGCACCCTGGGCATTGCTGCTGAGCCCTGCAGGGCACTAATGAGCCTTAATGGCCCCAACTGGGCTCACCTGGGACCTCCAGCCTCTGCTTATTGCTGCAGGGGGAACGTTTAAGGGCAGGCCCCCAGCTCTCTGGAGTTGTGCTGAGGGGGACCCACTCCTGGGCTGCTTCTGTCTGCTGCTTGGACCTCAGCTGTGGTCCCCTGCCCTGCCCCATGTTTCTCCCTGCACCTTTTGGTGCTGTGAGAGCTTGTGGTGGTTGGGGAACTCCTTGCTCGCATCTTTTGGTGCTCCAGGACAAGGCACTGGTTGGACAACACCTTGCCCACACCTTTGGGTGCTCCATGATAACACCCTGTTTAGTGAACTCAATGCCTACACCTTTGGGTGCTGTGGGTTCATGCCCTGCTCAGAGATCATGCCCTCCCCATGAAGAAGCCCCCTCCTGCTTCTCCCCAGAAGATTTGCCCCCCATGGTCTGGAGGGGGACGCAGAGGGCTCCATACCGGCCTTGGTCTCGATGCTGCTCTCGCCGTAACTGCAGGTGTTGCCTGTGTATCCCGGGGGGCACACACAGTGGCCGTTGACCCAGGTGCCTCCATTTTCGCAGACCCCTGGAAAAGACCGGGTGAGGTGGGGCTTGGAGGTGCAGGGCAAGGAACCTGCTCTGGGGGCAGCCAACGGTGGGAGGGTGTGGTACCTGGGGTGGTGGTGGTGGTGGTTGGGTGTGTGGTGGTGGTGGTAGTGGTGGTGGTTGGGTGTGTGGTGGTGGTGGTTGGGCGCATGGTGGTGGTGGTGGTGGTTGGCCTTGTGGTGTTGGTGGTGGTCGGGCTCATGGTGGTGGGGCTCGAGGTGGTGGTGGTGGTCGGGCTCATAGTGGTGCTCGAGGTGGTGGTGGTGGTCGGGCTCGAGGTGGTGGGCCTCAAGGTGGTTGTGGTGGTTGTGGTGGTTGGGTTTGAGGTGGTAGTGGTGGGTTTGGGGCTTGTCGTAGCGGTGGTGGTGGTTGGGCTCATGGTGGTGGTTGTTGGGCTCGTAGTGGTGGTGGTGGTGGCCGGGCTTGTGGTGGTGGGCCTCAAGGTGGTCGTGGTGGTTGGGTCTGAGGTGGTAGTGGTGGGTTTTGGGCTTGTCATAGCAGTGGTGGTGGTCGGGCTCGAGGTGGTGGTGGTGGGGCTCATAGTGGTGGTGGTCGGGCTTGTAGTGGTGGTGGTGGTGGAGGTGGTCGGGCTCGAGATGGTGGTGGTCAGCAGCGTGGTGGCGGTATTGGCTGCAAACATGGCTGCTGTGATTTGGATGGTGGTAGTAGTTGAAGTAGTGCTGATGGTCGTGGTTGCGTTGGGTGCCATGTTCATCCCAGAGGCCGCAGTTACTCCAGCGCTCGCGGTGTCCTCAGGGCTTGTGGCAGCGCCTGCGTACAGCGTGAGCGCGGCTCAGCCAATTCCTCCCTGGTGTTATCACTTCTCAGGTGTGGGCAAGGACTTCCCCGTTCCTCTCTGTTCCCCACAGTCCTTGTTCTCGCCTCCCCTCGGGGTCACTCTCTCACATGAGCTGCCCGCACTTTCCCTCCCGCAGCGGCCCCACCTTGCCCTCTGGCTTTCCCTTCGCCCCGTCCTTCCTTCCCTGTGTCCTCACCCCTCCACCTTCTGCCTCTCTTTTGCTTTCTCCCCACGCCCTCCCCAGGCCTGTTTACACGCCCGTGCAGTGTGCAAGGCGCGGTGGGGTGAGGACGCACGTGAGCACCTCGGGAGCTTCACGTGAGGACAGAGACAGCTGGGATGACAAATACTTGGCCTCCACTCCCCCTTTGTCACTGCCGGCACCCCAGAGAAGGGAGTTGTGTGGTGTCCCCATCCCCGTCCCCAATGTCCTTGTCCCTGTCATTGTCTCTAGCCCTGTCCCCAATGTCCCTGTCCCCATCCCAACCAGGATGGTGCCACCTCGGGCTGTGGAGGCTGACTCCCCTCTCAGCCTCCCCAATGCACCCCGAGGAGATGCCTCAGGAGAGGCCGCCCCCTCCCACCCCCCACATCTGTGTTTCAGTGCCGCCTGGCCGGGCTCCACTCACCCACTGCAACCCTGTGGAGGAGGAGGAGGAAGAGGAGGAGGAAGATCCAGGTGCAAGACCCCATCTTGGTGACCCCCAGCCCCCCAGTGCCACCGGCAGCATCCCGGTGCGGAGCCATGCCTGGGGCAGGAGTGGCAGTGGGGAACTTTGCCCCCCTGCAGGGAGGAGCCACGCGTCCCTGCCTGGAGCTGTCCCAGGGCAAGGAATTAACAGCCCCAGGCGTGCTGGAGCCATCCCAGTACAAACCAGTGCCACCAGTGCCTTAGTAGTTATTTCTGGGGAATTGGAGCAGGTCTGGCCATCCCCGTACAAACCAGTGACACCAGTGACTTGATAGTTATTTATTTGGAATTGGAGGGGGTCCAGAACTATGCAGGAGGAAGGGGGGGGGTTCCTGACCCTTAAAGTGACCTGTGGGGGGGGAACACCCTGGAAATGACGTCATGGCCCCCCAAAGTGAGGTCATCACCAGGAGAGCAGGGCCAGGACCAGTATGTGCAAGCAGAGGTGGGGGCCAAATGAAGTGTTACAGGAAGGGTGGGGGTCATGACCTTAAAAGGCAGGGTCACGACCCCCAACTTGAGGTCATGACCACCCCCGAAAAGCAGGGGGGGCATCTCACAGTGCTGTGTGGGTCCCTGGGGGAGGACCAGCCTCCTGGTGTCCTCCCCTCCCTGCTCAGAGCTGAGTGGTGATCCTCTCCGGCCTCTGGATCTGGACCTGGGGGGGATTTTTTGAGGGGGGGAGTCACATGGTGAGTCCATGAGAGGGGTGATGGTGCCCCCCCATATGCTCCCCCCTCCTTGGGTGGGTGGGGGACCTACCTGTGCCGAGGTGTCCACGGACTGCAGGTCAACCCGCATGGTGTCCTCACGGGCACCTGTGGGGTGAAGGAGCTCAACGGGGGTGCCCCGGGTGGGGGTCCCACCAACCCCCCATCCCATCATCCCATAATGGGAGTCAGTAGGTTCCTCCCCCTAACCCCATACCTTCATTCTGAATGGTGAAGCCCCCAGGGAGGCTCCAGTTTTCATCCTCTTCCTCGTACCAGTGCTGCTTGGTCTCCGTCAGGTCTCTGGACCTGGGGGGTATAGAGACTCTGACATTGGGAGTGGGCCTGGAGGCAACTGGGGGGTCTTAGAGGCACCGGGGGGGGCAAGCCCCACTCCATCAGGACCACCAGAGGTGGGGCCAAGCACCACGGATGGGTGCACTTGAGGACTTCCAAGGATGGAGATTCAACAACTGGAGACTCCATAGAGGACCTCCATGGACAGAGGAGGGCCTCTACTTGTGGAGGTCCTCCCATGCCTAATGCCTCCCCTCCCCACCCCCTGGGGTTTCCCCACCTGTCCAACAACTTCTGCCTCTTGGCCCTGAATAGGAAGGCAGCGAGGATGAAGATGACCAAGCACAAGGCCGCCACGGCCAGGCCCATGCCCATGGCCATCTTGCTGACCCGGCTCTTGCACCGATTGCCCTGGAACCAGTAGAGGTTGGTCTCACGGCAGCTGTGGGGAGGAGATGTGGCGCTGAGCGTGGTGCTGAGACCCCCAGCCCGGCCCCTGGTCCTTTGGTGGGGCCAAGAGCACCCGTCAGGGCCCTGGAGGGTGTCCCTGAGGTTGTCCCTGTGGTCCTTACAAGCACTGGGGGCCGCTCAGGGTGAGCTGGCACTGCCCCTCATTGCAGTCGATGGCGCCGGCGGTGCTGGCTGAGCAGTTGGACACGCAGCTGAGGCCGCTTTTGGTGGTGTTGGGGTAGTAGAAGTCCTCAAAGCCCTTGGGTGCGACCTGGCGGCAAAAAGCTGTGGAGGGGATGGGGGTTGGCCAGGGGGAGATGCCCCTGGAACCCCACCCATGGTGGTACAAACAACCCGCTCCTCGGGCTCACACGTTGCGTTGAATTTAAATGAGGTTTGGGTGATCATCACTTCAGAGGCATTGAAGCAGAAGCTGCCTGGGAAGGAGAGGGAGAGGCCGTGTGGAAGAGCTCCTAGGCATCAGGTGTCCCAAGAGCCCCAGTCCTGTCCCCAGAGGCCCCAGCTCTGCCCCAGGCCTAGGCCTGAATGGATCCCAAGGGCCTCAACCATGTCCAGGATGTCCCAACCCTGTTCAAAGGGCCCCAAGCCTGTCCCCAGAGGCTGCAACCTTGTCCCCAAGGCCAGGCCCGAATGGTTCCCCAGTGCCCCAACCCTGTCCTCGGAAGACTCCAACCATGCCCCCAAGGCCTAGGCCTGAAGGGGTCCCAAGGGCCCCAACCCTGTCATGGAGGGCCCCAACCCCATCCCTGGGGACCCCAACCCGGTCCCTGGGGGGCAGAGGCTCACTGTTGTTAGTGCAGTTTTCCTGATGGGCTGCTGCTTGGACAATCTCCTCCTTCACATTCTTGGTGACGTTATTGATCTTCTCCGTGGTATCGGCGGTCACCAGCAGAGCGATGATGATGGCGTGATCCACCACGATGCTGCCGTTCCTGAGGGAACACCCCAATGGCCGTTGGTGCACCCGCAATGCCAGTTGGAGCATCCCAATGTCTCCTCATCATTGACCAGCATGAGGCCAGTTGGAGCACCCCAATGCCCACTGGAACACCCCAATGGCAGTTAGAGCACCCCAAAACCCTCTCCCAGAGGCCAGCACCCCAACACTCACGACAGACTTAGGATCTCGATGCCCTGGTAGCCTTCAATGTTGCGGTAGAAGACGTCCATCTGGAAGAGAAGGAGGCTGCAGGCTGGGTATCAGGGCCCCACTCCCTTCCCTCTCATGTTCCTTCCCCACCTCGGGGATCCCACAAACAAGCACACCCCTAACGAGGAAGGAGAAGACCCCATAGGGGAACAAGCAGAGTCCCACCTGCTGGGTGAAGCTGAGGACAAAGTTCTGGTAGGCGTTGGAGCTTTTGTTTCGGAGGTCCTCGGAGAACTCCTGGTTGGTGACCCGCAGCTCCACACTCACGGACACGTTGGTCTCTTTGGGGGAAGGCAGGGGATGAGACCCAGGAGCAGGAGAAGACAACCCCAACAGCCTGAGCATTTCTGCTGAGCCCTGCAGGGCACTAACAAGCCTTAATGGCCCCAACTGGGCTCACCTGGGACCTCCAGCATCTGCTTATTGCTGCAGGGGGGGCATTTAAGGGCAGGCCCCCAGCCCTCTGGAGCTGTGCTAAGGGGGAACCTGATCCTTGGCTGCCACTGTTTGGACCTCAGCTGTGGTCCCCCGCCCCATGCTTCTCCTTGCACCTTTGGGTGCTGTGGGACCTTGTGGAGGTTGGGGAACTTCTTACCCCCAACTTTGGGTGCTGTAGGACCTTGTGCTTGTTGGGAAACACCTTGCCCACAACGTTGGGTGCTCCATGATAATTCCATGGTTAGAAAACTCACTGCCAACACCTTAGGGTGCTGTGTGTTCATGCCCTGCTCAGAGACCATGCCCTCCCCATGAGGAAGCCCCCCTCCTGGTTCTTCCCAGAAGATTTGCCCCTCCGTGGGCTGGAGGTGGGCGCAGATGGCTCCTTACCGGCTTTGGTCTCGATACTGCTCTCACCGTAACTGCAGGTGTTGCCCGTATATCCCGGCGGGCACACGCATTGGCCATTGACCCAAGTGCCTCCATTTTCACAGACCCCTAGAAAAGACCAGGTGAGGTGGGGCTGGGAGATGTGGGGTGAGGAACCTGCCCTGGGGGCAGCCAAAGGTGGGAGGGGTGGTACCTGGGGTGGTGGTCGTGGTGGTGCTGGAGCGAGTAGTGGTAGTGGTGGTCGGGCTCGAGGTGGTGGTGGTGGTGGTCGGGCTCGTGGTGGTGGTGGTGGTCAGGCTCATGGTGGTTGTGGTGGTGGTGGTGGGGCTTGTGGTGGTGGTGGTGGTGGTCGGGCTCGAGGTGGTGGTGGTGGTGGTGGGGCTTGTGGTGGTGGTGGTGGTGGTTGGGCTTGTGGTGGTGGTGGTTGGACTTGTGGCGGTGGTGGTTAGGCTTGAGGTGGTTGTGGTGGTTGGGGTCGTGGTTTTGGTGGTCGGGCTCAAGGTGGTGGTGGTGGTGGTCGTGCTCGAGGTGGTGGTGGTGGTCATGGTCGGGCTCGAGGTGGTGGTGGTGGTCGGGCTCATGGTGGTGGTGGTTGGGCTTGAGGTGGTGGTGGTGGTCGGGCTCGTGGTGGTGGTGGTGGTCAGGCTCGAGGTGGTGGTGGTGATCGGGCTCGAGGTGGTGGTGGTGGTCGGGCTCGTGGTGGTGGTGGTGGTCGGGCTCGTGGTGGTGGTGGTGGTCGTGCTCGAGGTGGTGGTGGTGGTGGTCAGGGTCGAGGTGGTGGTGGTTGGGCTTGTGGTGGTGGTGGTGGTGGTTGGGCTCGATGTGGTGGTGGTGGTTGGGGTTGTGGTTGTTGTGGTCGGGCTCAAGGTGGTGGTGGTGGTGGTCGTGCTCGAGGTGGTGGTGGTGGTCGTGGTCAGGCTAGAGGTGGTGGTGGTGGTCGGGCTCATGTTGGTGGTGGCTGGGCTTGAGGTGGTGGTGGTTGTGGTTGGGCTTGTGGTGATTGGGCTTGTGGTGGTGGTGGTGGTGGTTGGGGTTGTGGTTGTGGTTGTCAGGCTCGAGGCTGTGGTGGTGGTCGTGCTCGAGGTGGTGGTGGTGGTGGTCGGGCTTGTGCTGGTGGTGGTGGTCAGGCTCGTGGTGGTGGTGGTGGTGGTGGTCGGGCTCGAGGTGGTGGTGGTGGTTGGGGTCGTGGTTGTGGTGGTCGGGCTCGTGGTGGTGGTGGTGGTTGGGGTCGCGGTGGTGGTGGTCGGGCTCGAGGTGGTGGTGGTGGTCGGGCTCGAGGCGGTGGTGGTGGTGGTTGGGCTCGAGGTGGTGGTGGTGGTGGTCGGGCTCGTGGTGGTGGTGGTGGTGGTGGTCGGGCTCGTGGTGGTGGTGGTGGTGGTGGTCGGGCTCGAGGTGGTGGTGGTGGTGGTCGGGCTCATGGTGGTGGTGGTGGTCGGGCTCGAGGTGGTGGTTGGGCTTGAGGCTATGGTGGCTGTGGTTGGGCTTGTGGTGATTGGGCTTGTGGTGGTGGTGGTGGTGGTTGGGCTTGTGGTTGTGGTGGTCGGGCTCGAGGTGGTGGTGGTGGTGGTTGTGGTGCTGGGGTCGTGGTGGTGGTGGTTGGGCTCGTGGTGGTGGTCGGGCTCGAGGTGGTGGTGGTAGTCGTGCTTGAGGTGGTGGTGGTGTTCGGGCTCGTGGTGGTAGTGGTGGTCGGGCTCGAGGTGGTGGTGGTGGTTGGGGTCGTGGTTGTGGTGGTCGGGCTCAAGGTGGTGGTGGTGGTTGTTGGGGTCGTGGTTGTGGTGGTCAGGCTCGAGGCTGTGGTGGTGGTCGTGCTCGAGGTGGTGGTGGTGGTCGTGCTCGAGGTGGTGGTGGTCGGGCTCGTGGTGGTGGTGGTGGTGGTCGTGCTCAAGGTGGTGGTGGTTGGGGTCGGGCTCGAGGCTGTAGTGGTTGTGGTTGGGCTTGTGGTGATCGGGCTTGTGGTGGTGGTGGTTGGGCTTGTGGTGGTGGTGGTTGGGCTTGTGGTGGTGGTGGTTGGGCTTGAGGTGGTGGTGGTGGTTGGGGTCGTGGTTTTGGTGGTCGGGCTCGTGGTGGTGGTGGTGATCGTGCTCGAGGTGCTGGTGGTGGTGGTCAGGGTCGAGGTGGTGGTGGTCGGGCTTGTGGTGGTGGTGGTGGTGGTCGGGCTCGACGTGGTGGTGGTGGTTGGGGTTGTGGTTGTTGTGGTCGGGCTCAAGGTGGTGGTGGTGGTGGTCGGGCTCGAGGTGGTGGTGGTGATCGGGCTCGTGGTGGTGGTGGTGGTCGGGCTCGAGGTGGTGGTGGTGGTGGTCGGGGTCGTGGTTGTGGTTGTGGTGGTCGGGCTCGAGGCTGTAGTGGTGGTCGTGCCTGAGGTGGTGGTGGTGGTCAGGCTCGAGGTGGTGGTGGTGGTTGGGGTCGTGGTGGTGGTGGTCGGGCTCAAGGTGGTGGTGGTGGTGGTTGGGGTTGTGGTTGTGGTGGTCGTGCTCGAGGTGGTGGTGGTGGTCATGCTCGAGGTGGTGGTGGTGGTCGGGCTCGAGGTGGTGGTGGTGGTGGTCGTGCTCGAGGTGGTGGTTGTGGTCGGGCTCGATGTGGTGGTGGTGGTTGGGGTCGTGGTTGTGGTGGTGGGGCTCGTGGTGGTGGTGGTCAGGGTTGAGGTGGTGGTTGTTGGGGTCGTGGTTGTGGTGGTCGGGCTCAAGGTGGTGGTGGTGGTGGTTGGGGTCATGGTTGTGGTGATTGGGCTCGAGGCTGTGGTGGTGGTCGTGCTCGAGGTGGTGGTGGTGGTCGGGCTCGAGGTGGGGGTGGTGGTCGGGCTCGTGGTGGTGGTGGTCGGGCTCGAGGTGGTGGTGGTGGTGGTCGGGCTCGAGGCTGTAGTGGTTGTGGTTGGGCTTGTGGTGATCGGACTTGTGGTGGTGGTGGTTGGGCTTGTGGTGGTGGTGGAGGTGGTTGGGCTTGTGGTGGTGGTGGTTGGGCTTGAGGTGGTGGTGGTGGTTGGGGTCGTGGTTTTGGTGGTCGGGCTCGTGGTGGTGGCGGTGGTCGTGCTCGAGGTGCTGGTGGTGGTGGTCAGGGTCGAGGTGGTGGTGGTCGGGCTTGTGGTGGTGGTGGTGGTGGTCGGGTTCGACGTGGTGGTGGTGGTTGGGGTTGTGGTTGTTGTGGTCGGGCTCAAGGTGGTGGTGGTGGTGGTCGGGCTCGAGGTGGTGGTGGTGGTCGGGCTCGTGGTGGTGGTGGTGGTCGGGCTCGAGGTTGTGGTGGTGGTCGGGCTCGAGG
This sequence comes from Anser brachyrhynchus, assembly GCF_964034855.1. Lineage (NCBI taxonomy): Eukaryota > Metazoa > Chordata > Aves > Anseriformes > Anatidae > Anser > Anser brachyrhynchus. Next base: position 117,111 of record NC_137730.1, on the reverse strand, counting down.
TTGTGGTGGTCGTCGTGCCTGAGGTGGTGGTGGTGGTCGGGCTCGAGGTGGTGGTGGTGGTGGTCGTGCCTGAGGTGGTGGTTGTGGTCGGGCTCGAGGTGGTGGTGGTGGTTTGGGTCGTGGTGGTGGTGGTCGGGCTCAAGGTGGTGGTGGTGGTGGTTGGGGTCGTGGTTGTGGCGGTCGTGCTCGAGGTGGTGGTGGTGGTCGGGCTCGTGGTGGTGGTGGTCGGACTCGAGGTGGTGGTGATGGTGGTTGGGGTCGTGGTTGTGGCGGTCGGGCTCGAGGTGGTGGTGGTGGTTGGGGTCGTGGTTGTGGTGGTTGGGCTCAAGGTGGTGGCTGTGGTGGTTGGGCTCAAGGTGGTTGTGGTGGTGGTGGTCGGGCTTAAGGTGGTGGTGGTGGTGGTGGTTGGGCTGAAGGTGGTGGTGGTCGGGCTCAAGGTGGTGGTGGTGGTGGTCGGGCTCGTGGTGATGGTGGTGGTGGTCGGGCTCATGGTGGTGGTGGTTGGGCTTGAGGCTATGGTGGTTGTGGTTGGGTTTGTGGTGATTGAGCTTGTGGTGGTGGTGGTGGTGGTTGGGCTTGTGGTTTTGGTGGTCGGGCTCGGGGTGGTGGTGGTTGTGGTGGTTGGGGTCGTGGTTGCGGTGGTCGGGCTCGAGGTGGTGGTGGTGGTCGTGCTTGAGGGGGTGGTGGTGGTTGGGGTTGTGGTTGTGGTGGTTGGGCTCGAGGTGGTGGTGGTGGTCAGGCTCGTGGTGGTGGTGGTGGTGGTCGGGCTTGAGGTGGTGGCGGTGGTCGGGCTCGTGGTGGTGGTGGTGGTCAGGCTCGAGGTGGTGGTGGTGGTCGGGCTCGAGGTGGTGGTGGTGGTCGGGCTCGTGGTGGTGGTGGTGGTCAGGGTCGAGGTGGTGGTGGTTGGGCTTGTGGTGGTGGTGGTTGGGCTCGATGTGGTGGTGGTGGTTGGGGTCGTGGTTGTTGTGGTCGGGCTCGAGGTGGTGGTGGTGGTGGTCGGGCTCATGGTGGTGGTGGTGGTGGTCGGGCTCGTGGTGGTGGTGGTCAGGGTCGAGGTGGTGGTGGTCGGGCTTGTGGTGGTGGTGATGGTGGTCGGGCTCGAGGTGGTGGTGGTGGTGGTCGTGCCTGAGGTGGTGGTTGTGGTCGGGCTCGAGGTGGTGGTGGTGGTTGGGGTCGTGGTTGTGGTGGTCGGGCTCAAGGTGGTGGTGGTGGTGGTTGGGGTCGTGGTTGTGGCGGTCGTGCTCGAGGTGGTGGTGGTGGTCGGGCTCGTGGTGGTGGTGGTCGGACTCGAGGTGGTGGTGGTGGTGGTTGGGGTCGTGGTTGTGGCGGTCGGGCTCGAGGTGGTGGTGGTGGTTGGGGTCGTGGTTGTGGTGGTCGGGCTCAAGGTGGTGGTGGTGGTGGTTGGGGTCGTGGTTGTGGTGGTTGGGCTCAAGGTGGTGGCTGTGGTGGTTGGGCTCAAGGTGGTTGTGGTGGTGGTGGTCGGGCTTAAGGTGGTGGTGGTGGTGGTGGTTGGGCTGAAGGTGGTGGTGGTCGGGCTCAAGGTGGTGGTGGTGGTCGGGCTCGTGGTGATGGTGGTGGTGGTCGGGCTCATGGTGGTGGTGGTTGGGCTTGAGGCTATGGTGGTTGTGGTTGGGTTTGTGGTGATTGAGCTTGTGGTGGTGGTGGTGGTGGTTGGGCTTGTGGTTTTGGTGGTCGGGCTCGGGGTGGTGGTGGTTGTGGTGGTTGGGGTCGTGGTTGTGGTGGTCGGGCTCGAGGTGGTGGTGGTGGTCGTGCTTGAGGGGGTGGTGGTGGTGGTCGGGCTTGAGGTGGTGGCGGTGGTCGGGCTCGTGGTGGTGGTGGTGGTCAGGCTCGAGGTGGTGGTGGTGGTCGGGCTCGAGGTGGTGGTGGTGGTCGGGCTCGTGGTGGTGGTGGTGGTCAGGGTCGAGGTGGTGGTGGTTGGGCTTGTGGTGGTGGTGGTGGTGGTTGGGCTCGATGTGGTGGTGGTGGTTGGGGTCGTGGTTGTTGTGGTCGGGCTCGAGGTGGTGGTGGTGGTGGTTGGGGTCGTGGTTGTGGTGGTGGGGCTCGAGGCTGTGGTGGTGGTTGTGCTCGAGGTGGTGGTGGTGGTCGGGCTCGAGGTGGTGGTGGTGGTGGTCGGGCTCATGGTGGTGGTGGTGGTGGTCGGGCTCGTGGTGGTGGTGGTCAGGGTCAAGGTGGTGGTGGTCGGGCTTGTGGTGGTGGTGATGGTGGTCGGGCTCGAGGTGGTGGTGGTTGTTGGGGTCGTGGTTGTTGTGGTTGGGCTCGAGGTGGTGG